>NW_024037073.1:5971518-6197461 GCF_015706575.1 Patiria miniata
CACCCACCCACGGAAGGACAAGGCGGAAACAGTATGCCCCTTCGGCTTCGCCGCGGGGCATAAAAATATGCTCAATGAACTTTTGTTATCAGCCTAGAAATTCCAATATAGCTCAAAATTGATTATGTTCAATCACTGTGTCACATTTCACCCTCTTCAAATGAAAAGAGAAATTGTGACTGACAGGATTTGGACCCGAGAGCTCCGTCATTCAAGCCAAGTGTTCTACCAACTCATCAAACTGATCGGCATCCTTCACTACAGACATGTCAGTATGACATCCTGTGTGGCGACGAATGCAGAAAATGCGAGGGAAAACTGCGTAACCTTCTTCTTGTGCTTTTTGACTGTGCTTATGTTTTGGGTGCCTTTATAAAACTAGGCCATATATTTTTCAGTAAATCAGGCACTAAAGCGAGGCATTTATCTGGGCACAACCACTAGAAATATCCTGTGTAATGAAGCAAGAATCTAACAAATAAAGATCATAAAAAGAAATTTTGCCACTGCAGCAATGTGTAAGGTTACATCATTGACCTTGGATTCACGTCTATTTATAGACCAAATCTGGCATCAATTGCTCAAGAATTTGGCCTGTTTGTTCACCCACCTCCTGTTTTGCATATGACCGGGGCAGGTTCGTCTAAGGGATGCTGAAGACTGAATAATGTCGGCAGACATTCTGATTCCCTGTAAAAAAAAAATCATCAACATGACCATTAATGTTACAATTCAAGAGAATAAAAAACATGCTGTGTCTTTGCTAGATGTGAGGTTAAAAATCTGATGGTTTTAGAAGTGTGCGATTTTTGGATGCACAATACAGTTTGTCACCAAGTGTTTTTGCTCGAACTTTACATTCACAGTTCTACAAATGTCCTGTAGCTTTATCAATTGCGCAGCAGCACACACACACGACACACACATGCGTAATATGTAGTTGTTGGGACCACACACCTGATGAGAAATAGTTGTGGGGGTAAAAGTCACAGTGGGGGGGTCGAAAGTCCCCATAACTCGTTCCTAATTTCCCTTGTAAATATCCCCCCCCTGTTGTTTTTCGTAGATTTTAAGACAACACACCTGATAAATGTGGGTACAAATCACCAGTCTTTTTTGTTTTTGCTGATTATTAATTTAAGGTTGACTTGTCTAGTCTAGTCCTGTCACATCTTGCCTTGTTTTGTCTTGTCTACGTCTTTTTTTTCTTGTCTTGTCTTGTTCTGTCTTGTCTTATCCTTTTATTGTTTGATGCTAATCATACTTACAAACGTGCATATATTTTATATAGTTTGGTTTAACTTTTCTTGTCTTTTACCAGTCTTTTTAATGTTTCATGTTTACGTCTATTTGAATATTTGTAAATGTTGATGTAATTCAGTCCTCGGGCTGCCATGTCCATCTTTTTATCAATAAACCGTTTATAATAATATAATATAATAAAAATAATAAACAAAACTTATCATGGGGACTAAAGATGCTGTGGGGACAGTTGAAAGTCCCCACAAATCGGTCTTGATTTCCCGAACTATAAAAACTTTTCCAACTGTGTGGTCACCGCTAAGGCACACTTCAATTTGGAATCCTTGTTCACAGAGCAAAGTCTACCATGAAGTGCTCTCGTGCGAAGACGTCTTATATATCATTGTTGAGAACTTCGTAATTCAATCACTTACTTTCTTTGCAAATTTGAAAAAAACATGGTACCATGTAGCAAATATCTTATTTATTTGCATGTGTAAGCAAAATTACAACGGATTGAACAACAAACCTTTTGGGACTTGTTATTTCTTGGTTGGATACAGATCTTTCCAGCAGCAGTCCTTGGTCCATGCTCCAGGAATGGGAAACCTGATTGAAAAAAAGGGAAAACAATCAAAATTCCTATGTGAAACTGGGAGGCTTAGCGGTGTTTAAAGGCACATAGGATCATTTGCATTTATCCCAACAGTAACCAACTGAATAATGATCGAAATCTTACTTGGATTAAAGATTGTACTGGCACTAAATCCCCCATAAAATTATTCCATCTGGCTTGCTGTCATTTAGAAGAAATCTAGATACGTAAGGTGATTTCAAACGATCAGTCAGTTGACTGATTTTTGGAAATAATGGCGCTATTAACAAAATCGTGTTTTGTGATCAATAAGGTTGTGCATGCATTTTCACAGTTTTCTCAAGCTGAAACTTCACCGTTTTCTTTGGATTTTTCGGATTTCTTCGGAAAAAAGCAAAATGCATGAAAAGCAAAATGATCCTATATGCCTTTAAATAGCATTCACAAAAACCTAAGACAAGTTTACCCATTCCTATTGGTCGAGAGCCCATCATGTGGCCAGTTTTTAAACGGTTGATAAAGACATAGCTGGCTGGTCTCAAACAGTTTTCCAGTGTCACATTAAATTTGGACTCCTATGAAATCCGGTGCCAGCACCGTTTTATTGGTTGAGCGTTCACAATCCTCACGTAGGCATGCGCAATACTACCAGTGAGTCAGTGTTTCATAGTTCTTAATTCACACTACACCAGTACATCTGTGTTGTGTGCCACATCATGCAGTACGCGCGTCAATCTCCATATAAGGAGTTGTTTACCAGAGGGCCTTACCATTGTATAGCTAGAGGGGTCTTTTGTGGATCGAAATTGTTGAACATTTATAATTTTTTACTTGTTTTGACTTTTGGACCGAAAAGTTTTGATTTTCTTTTGACCGAAAAGGTATTTATGAATGGGAATAAATATGTGCTTGGTCAGTATTAAACACTATGTTTAAGACTGGTTGGAGTCTGGATGCTGATAATTACCCAGGCCTAATATAAGTATCCAGAATCCAACTGATCTTAAACAGAGTGTTTAAAACCTCCAAAGCACACACTTATTCCCTCAGTTAAAAACAACCTATGTGACAGGGGTTCTTGGCCAACAGGAAAAGTTAAACCGCCAAAGGTACTTATGAATATGGGTTTACAAAATGGAATGTACTGGCTGGCAAGATGTTTATAAGCTGTGAAAAATGTGGCCAATTGTACCTGGAATGGGAGGGAAGCTGTGAATTGGTCCCCTCCCTCAGTGAAAACATTCAGGACAGCCGCTTGGGTGATGCAGATACTTGGCACTGCATCTCCTATAAACAAATAAACCAAAGAGTTTACTTTCTTATCCAAGTTGACCATCATTGACTGTAACATTAAGTAGGATGTTGTCTTAATGGTCTTACACCTTTCAGTAGTTCTACAGCTTATGCTGGTTTTCTTTTAATTTAATTTTTTTTGGAGGGTAGCACATTCGGGTTGGATCCTGAATCGAAAACTTGTATTCACTTGAAAGGTGAAATTATTTTTGTTGTTTGTGTGTGCAGGGGAGAGGGTCATTATCAAATGGAAATTAAAAAAAAAATTGGCAGTGAATCAGTAATCCATGACTCACTATTGTCCAAAAGGGATTCATCCTTTTTTCTTTTCTTTTTTTAAATCTACACACCCCCTGCATGATCATAGTGATGCATTTTGGACCCACTATTTACATATTGTAGCACACCCATTGAAGTGAGGTGACTCACCTATGATGCATTCCGTAGAAACTGTTTTGACCTACCAAATTGTGACTTGATGCAGGCCGCACCCCCCCCCCCCACCCACCCCCAAACAATTCTTGATTAGTCTCTTTATACTGGCTTTGACAAAAACTAACTAAATTACCATATGAAATTGAACAAAGCTAGTAGGGGAAAGAATGCTAACCAATGAAATCAAATGACTCCTGATGATGATTTGATGATTATGTGCTGATGTAAGGCAGAATTTTATATCACATGAAACTGAACGGGCCTGGTATTTAAATAGACCAACTTTTTGTTGAAATTGACCAGGAAAACCCTTCAGTACTTTGCAGGTGTAGTTATTTCACACCTGTTTGATGGGTTCTTTCCTCCAGAGGGTCACCCTTGGTGTCTTGCAGCCTGAATGTCACCCACTCTGCCTGAAAAACAAAATGCATTTGGAAAATAACCAACTTTTTAGGCAATGGTTCAGTTGACAAGTTCAAAATGATCTGAACTTCAGGACAACAGTGATACTTTCCTCACTATTCACATCTGTGACCCAACCATGCCAACATGGGATTGGGCTTCAGTTGATCTGACGCCTTGGGTTGTACCAGAATATCTATGTGGTGTTGTTTTTTTCAATCCCTTCAAAGTGAATATTTCTTTTGTTGTGTTTCTACATGCTTGCAAGTCACAATGCATTGGGGTCACAGCCAGAGTGTGGGAGGGACACATCACGTGTACACACTGGTTCTCACGATTATTGTACCGGGTACGCACAACTTATTTTATTCCGACTGCGGTCTCCTCCATCTTTCCCCTTGTAACTGTTGTCGGGGTACTTGTGCACGGAGTCCACATTGATAACATTGAGCATTCTGTAGGCAGCTGAAACTAAACCCAACAGATTCTGTACAGTACTAGGGTGTTGCTAATGACACTTTATCCGTGCCTCATCAAACAAAAATAAGTTTCTTGCATCGATTTGCCGCCCCAGAATTAAACAATGATAGTGCCTTTACTGTTTGGTGAATCAGAATGGTAGGCATCTTGGACTCCTGGACAGTGGCTGGCACCTTTATGACCACTTTCAAGATTTCCCTGTGGGATGGACACACCGCATGTGCATTACTGCTTCATGTGCGCATGGTGTGAGCTACATGGACATGTACATATGATTTATTTCATCCTGAATCTTCACAAACCCGTGGCATCTTCACGTTAGCATCAGGCGTCGCCAGCAATGCGTTTAAATATCCCTCCAAGTGGTCTCCCCATACTCTCCCTTTGTAACCGTTGAGGGGGGTACCATGGTCCATACTAGCCCCATAAATGTGGCCTATTTACTAGACTGCCTCCGTAAACATAGGCCACACGTCCACATGTACAAAAATCGTGTCGACTTTGCCAAATTTTGATTTTCACATTAACCCTAACCCTCCAGGGTATGTTTGCTAGAACCCTGCCAAGCACAGCAACATGCAACACTTGACTAAGTGACAAGCCTGCCCAGTGTAGCAAGATCCATCAGGGGAAAAGTCTCAAGGCCACACTGCCTCAGAGTCCGTGGTCACTGCACGCAGCAGGATACAACTGTGGCATTGTTCAGTGGGACTTAGCTCTCATCGTTTCAGAGCTGGCCATTCATGCACTGGTGTTGGCAGCTGAATGCATCAAAGTGCACCAGTTCTTTTCCACCTGATGCACTGTGTTGCGTCTGGCAGGGTTAGGGTTAAGGCTTAGTTTGTAGATTTTTTTTGCTTTAGAAGCATACTCACCCTCTTTATAGGCTAATCAGAAGGTGCTGCCTTTTTCAGATGTATATTTTTCGTGAAATTTCCAGATTCATTTTTACACATTTGCGTATCAAAATTTCAACATGAAATTTCACAAAAATTAGACATCTGAAAAAGGCAGCACTTTCTGACTAGCCTATAAAGTGGGTGAGTATGCTTCTAAAGCAAAAAAATCCTACAAACTAAGCCTAAATGTGAAAATCAAAATTTGGCAAAGTCGACACGATTTTTGTACATGTGGACGTGTGGCCTATGTTTACGGAGGCAGTCCAGTAAATAGGCCACATTTATGGGGCTAGGTCCATACCTCAATGATGGGCGAGTCTAACTGGTAGGACTTCTGGACCAGTCTAGCCTGTGACTGGCACCCCCGACTCCACACCACCGCCGTGCCCTTGATGTAGATCTCCTCGTCATAGTCTAAATCCTTGCCGTCGGTCTTGCGATTCTGCGAAATGTGCCAAAACTCCTTCTGCAACAAACAATCCAAGACGACTTGGATTAATTCATGATGGATGCCATTATTTTAACATGACAGGGTAAGGTGAATGTGCGCTTCAAGTTTTTTTAAATTGTTAATTTTTGCTAGTCCAAGATGGGCCAGCCTGAAGTCCTTTTTTGTACCTCACTGACTGACTCACTCCCCGACTCACTGACGGAAATGACTCACCGACTGACTCCCCGACTATCTGACTTACAAATTGTGCAAATTGAGTGGCCCTTTTGAGGATGCCACTGCGCTACATGCAACGAAAATTATGAGCAACGAAATACAGAGGTACAAAGGTTTTTTTTTAGCTGGTTTCTCGGCGTGCGGTACACAAAGATTCGTGTTACCTGAGAGGCATCGCTGATATTAACTTCCCTCAGTGCAGTGATGGGAAGGTCCAAGTCAATACCGGCTGTCTCCCCCTGCTGGCTGGCAGGCTGGCCTGTGCGGTCCGACTGGCCTCTGCTGAACTGGCGGCCAAACGGAATGAACTCATGAGGTTCACTGGCCGCTATCATGGCCTGAACAAAGACAAACAGATGACTATAAAGTTTGGGTTTGTCGGCAGCTTTAGATTCAAGCTCCAGTTAAAATTGCATTTGCTGTGTTTTTTTTTTCCGAGTTTCATCCTGAAAAATAGATTTTTTTTTCTAAATTGCTATTATTCTAGCAATACAAAAGTTATTCACTTTTGAATGAGACGTGGACCCAAAAAATCAGCCCATGTTTAGTTATTGAATTATTACTTTGCAATTCCGATTTTTTTTTAATGCAGTGGCTTTAGTAACGGCAGTCAACCGTGTTTCCCTGACGCAAGACCAAATTAAAAAAAATGTTTAGCGTCCTGCCTTTTTGAAAAAAGGAAGCGGGAGTCCCTTTTTTCCCCCTCCAAAATGGTCGCCCGACCAGGCTATTTTTTAAGATGGCCGCCAGTTTGTTTGTTTAAATGGCCGCCATTGGAGTCAGAAAATGACATACCAGCTTTATAATTATATGGACTAGATGCAACAGACAAAGAGGCCAAAATGATGTCACTGTTTAAAATTTATCATTTGTTCGGTTAAAAAAAAAAGAAAGGAGGCGGCCTCCAAAAAGGAAGTGGGCGGGGACGCTAAACATCTTTTTTTTTATTTGGCCTAATAATAATATTCACAATCAATGTCAGGATCTTTGGCTGTTGGAACCAGACTATCAACCAAATTCTTTGACTGTATTTCCCTTTTTAAAAACAAATCCTCCAAAGCCATGGATTATAAAGAAGAAAATGCGATCTTCACTAAAAAGAAGCATAAATTTGAATACAAACATTTTAAGGAAATGAAACTGTTCCAAGAACATAAAAATAAAATAAAAATGTGTCCAGCACAGTTTCGATCCTGGGACCTTTTTGACATGGCAGTTGAGCATTAACCAATCAACATGATCAAGCTACTTCCGTGGCATGGGTGGCATCCACCACTGCCACAATTTAGAAGATGGTTAGTCCGAGTAACTTGGACCCAACTTATCGCCTTTTTTAACATTTGGACATGGTCTGGCGATAGTGGGGTCCAAGCTAATACCGCGACCTGGACAACACCGTCCCATTTTCCAACAAAAAACATCAGATTTCACCTTCAAAACGGCCTCCAAATTACTAGATATGCCACCTGAGGTACAAGTAGACATCGATAATTAAGATGGTTGTACTAAAGTTTACTTACGATCCGGAAAAAAAGTGAAATTTTCCGTTCATTTTGGAGAGCTCCCCTCGCGATCTTGAACACGTTAAATTTCCGATCGTGTTTAATGTTTGAACGACGCGATTTCTTCTACATGCCCAGCGTACATTCGATGGTCCCCGTATCCCGAGTGCGATTCCGTTACCGATGCATCGCGCGCGCTCGGTAACGGAATCGCACTCGGGATACGGGGACCATCGAATGTACGCTGGGCATGTAGAAGAAATCGCGTCGTTCAAACATTAAACACGATCGGAAATTTAACGTGTTCAAGATCGCGAGGGGAGCTCTCCGAAATGAACGGAAAATTTCACTTTTTTCCGGATCGTAAGTAAACTTCAGTACAACCATCTTAATTATCGATGTCTACTTGTACCTCAGGTGGCATATCTAGCAATTTGGAGGCCGTTTTGAAGGTGAAATCTGATGGTTTTTGTTGGAAAATGTTGGTTTTTGGGACAGTGACAGGATGATGTTGTCCAGGTCGCGGTATTAGCTTGGACCCCACTATCGCCAGACCATGTCCAAATGTTAAAAAAGGCGATAAGTTGGGTCCAAGTTACTCGGACTAGAAGATGGTCAAGTGATTGATTTTTCACTAAAATCATGCATAGTGAAAAATGGGGGAAAGATTCCCATATCTGACCATCACTTGTCACTCTGTACACAAACCGTATGAGACTGGTCTGGAAATTTCTAAGTAGTGCAAGAAGTCCTAGTCAGGCTAGTGCAAGTGATTTCTCAGTAAATAGGCCTACTTCAATATTTTCCCTGCTCAATTTGACTTTTTAGGAATTAGGACACATTATCACAAATGTGCCATCACGGAGGCCATCACTTTTTGATGATGGCTGATAAGTTACTGAAGGGACAAATTAGTGATGGCCAGATATGGGAATCTTTCCAATGAAAAAAAAGCCTCCTGTCATCGGGAACATTTTCGGACGCAAATCTAAGTTTCAATTTTTCATTTTCATGGGCCTAAAAAATAGGCCTTCACCATGTTCACACAACTTGGTTGTAAATTTTAAACGAATAGCACCTTGGTTCCTCTATGTTCCTCCAACGCTGCAGTTGCAAAGGAATCAAATGGGAAAGCAGAATACTGACAAACATTGAACTTTTGGGGAGCTCTTCTGGACTTTTGGGCACATGGATTTGCAACTTCTGCGCTTTCCCGCGGCGACTTATGCATTCCAGTTTTTAGACAGGTACACTTTTAAAAGGACGTTTTCTAACGGGGTATTTCGGTTGGTAGAAGTCTGGGAATCGGATACAATTGCGGAAATGTGGCGCATGAGGGCGCTTTTCGGGGTGTCTCAAGTCAGAACTCTCACAGGTGCATGGGCGTCGCGAGGGGGGAGGGGGCCAAGGGAGGCGCTCCCCCCCCCCCCCCTCGGAAAAGTAACCCCAAAAAAAGGAGGAAATAAGAAAGAAAAAAATGCGCGAAGTCATATTGCCGTTAATCTAATGGGTTGGGGGGGGGGGCAAATGTCCCCACCCATCCTCGAAAAATGATCAATCGAGAATTTCATTTATTATTTCGCAGGTCAAATTTGCAATGGGTAAATATGAATATAGAATATGCTGGAAAAGTAAAGGGATTTCGGGGGGGGGGGGGAATGTGCTTTGCCCCCCTCTAGAAAAAAATGCTAGCGACGCCCATGCACATGTGTTTAGACTACACAGAAAACTTAGATCAACATGTCATCTTTCAATTTCTTTTCAAATTTTGATGGGTTGACCACTACTTTTCCAGAAATTCTCAACCAAAGAAGATGACCCTTAAAACGAGTGATATTTCCCATACTAGGCTACATGTATCGTGAAAAACAGATCCCTCAACAACATGGCTAAATAGCGCCATTCGGGCCCAATTGCATCCAAATTGCTAGGAATTGGAAGCCCCAAGTCCGGGCGGCGATCCCCCCCCCCCCCCCCACCAAACGACATCATAAAAGTATCGTCGAGGGCGCTCAACAACCATGCGGTGTTGTTTGGGAAAAAATAATTCACGTCCGGGCCAGGGGTACAATTCGCTCGTACCCCCGCCCTGCAAACAGGACGCTGGGATACTCTGATGAATTCACGCTCCGATTGGTTGGATTTTGCGTGACCAGCGACCTGCGCGTCATCAAGGTCATGACTCTGCAAGGTTTGAAACGGCCGTTAAGACTGATTCATTTCTCTTTTATTCCAGTTTAGAGATTTTTGTTCCTCGTTGAAAAGCGACGTAATAATGTAGGAAATTCTGTAAAACTTATCTGTGTTGTAAATTTACAATTCCCGTCACTCGCTCAGGCTCCGTTTCGAATCACGAACGCACATTGTCTAACTGCGGTCTTGAACAGCTGCAGCCAGATGCTTTATACATAGGTCATACACTTCCTTCACAAGATTCTGTGAAGCTCATCAGAGTATCTCAGCGTCCTGTTTGCAGGGCGGGGGGTACGAGCGAAGGGGTACAATGCCATACATGTTCGTGTATATCTTCAACCCCCCCCCCCCCCCCCCCCATTCCATGGCTCTCAGACCTCTCTATTATAGAATATTTTGACTGTTTATCACTTTTATTCACTAGACCTGTAAATCAACTGCCATAGACACCGGTGATGAAATCCGATCCGGCGAACTTCCAGAAATCACACCAAAAATACAAGTCTCCAAGGTGTTGGACACATGGAATTAAAGCTTATTTCGTCGTCTTTGAATTTCTGTTCAATTTGTTTGGGGTAATCCGATGACTTTTGGGAGAAATTTCTACCCAAAGATGATCACACCCTAAACGTAGTAGTGAAGCCCATCACCAACTTGAAAAATGATGCCTTCACTAAAATTGCAAAATAGAGCAATTTTAGGGCCAGTTTCATCCAACTTACACAGAAATACGAGCTGGCAGTCATGTGCACGGCATCTGCCCTTCTTGTTAACAACTTAACTTTCAAGTTCACGGCCCACAAAATGCAACCACAGCCCAGTAAATGAATTCCCATAGACACCAGTGAGAAATTTACTTCAAAATTCTTTTAAAAATACTCAGAACTCTCACAAGTATATTCAGGCTGCACAGAAAAATGATGATCAACATGTCGTCTTTCATTCAATTCATGGTGAGTTGACCGATGACTTTTTGGAGAAATTCTCACCCAAAGAAGACGACCCCTAAAACGAAGGTGATGTTTCCCAAACTGGAAAAGTAGCCTTTTGAACAAGGATACCTCCACAACATAGCCTATAGCGCCACTTTCGGACCAAGTTGCATCCATAATGCTCAGAATTGGAAGCCCCAACCTTGCCAGAGGGGCAGTGCCATAATTATATTCAATTCCAAATTTCATGACCGTCAGAACTCTCTATAAAATTAATGTGGAATAATTTGAAGTGTATTACTTTCGAGAGTTCGGGGGGGGGGGGGGGGAGCCGGGTGGAGAGAGGCTGCTCGTCGGAGAGGTGGGGGTAGGGGGATCAGGAACCGATCGGAATCGGCATTGGCAGGCTGGGATATTGTAGCTGCGTAAATCTGCTGCAGAAACCGAACATGGAATGGCATATATGGGGTCTTTGCTCGGGTGCTTTGAGAAAGAGGTGATTGGCTGATTTGCTTCCATTGGCGATGGTTCAAGAAATGACTAGGATGCAGTTCTTATAAAACATGAGTATTTGAATTTTGTTCGACAAATCCTTTTATATATCTTCTGTTAGGGAGCTTAACAAGGATGCCCCAGCTAGGGGCCTATCTATTGTCACTCGTACAATAGTTGTACAGAAATTGCACTGCATGTACATATTTACCTTGAACTAAAATTAACATGGGCGAAGTACAGAGACTATTTTTAACTCAGGGTTGATAACAGGCCAGTGGTTCAATGACATTCAATTGCCATTGAGCCAGTTGCTTGCGAGTTTTTTGGGGTGTTTTTTTGCCCAAATAATTTCACCATGGCAAACCTGACTCTTAAAGCTGTGGCTATTTTTCTCCTGTGCTCTTACTCCTCTGTGCGGTTCTTAGTTCCCCTGATCAGTCAGGAACTCCTCTCCAGATGCCTCGGGAGCGTCATCTTTGTCGTCGCCTCGTACCTCATCGCCGCCAGGGTGACGAGCGGGGGCAAGATCGCCAGCACGCGGGGCAAATCCGTGCTGATCACCGGCTGCGATACCGGGATGGGTAACGCTCTGGCCAGGCGGCTGGACGGGCTTGGGTTCCGGGTGTTCGCTGGGTGTTTGTCTGAGCACGGGGAGGGGGCGGCAGGGCTCAGGCAGGGCTGCTCAGAGAAACTGACGGTTATCCAGTTGGACGTGACCAGCGACAAGGAGGTCAAAGAGGCTGTCTCTCTTGTGGAGGCAACATTGGCCAAATCGGGAGATGGTGAGACGTTTTGTCAAATTTGATACAGGGGGGTGGGGAGGGACGGGTGGGGTGGTAGTTGGAGTTGCTAACCAAATTTTCTACTAATTGTAATCATTTAGACCTTACTGTATTGTTTTAAATTCTTTCCTATATCAGCGTCTATTATTGCTTTGATTTGTAAATCTATGACTTTAACCACTGAACTATCCCCTTGAAAAAAAGGTTCTAGCCGGGCTTCATCAACTCCTCAGCTGCGTCATGAATATGCAGATCCGCCAGTCGCCGTTGAGCGCAAACTAAGGTGTTTTAATCTAGAACAGACTTTGGAATGGGTACGTCTGGGGAGGGGGTGGTAACCTTTAACGTTTTTATAAAGTTTGACATAACCCTCATCATACCCTGTTTGCCCCGCCTACTATACAGTTTTATGGGGAGTGGTGAACAACGCGGGCGTGGCAGTGTTCGGAGTAGTCGAATGGATCTCCATGGACGCATTTCAGAAGGTGATGGACATCAATGTATGGGGCATGGTCCGGGTGACCAAGGCGTTCCTGCCTCTTATACGTAAAAGCAAAGGTACATAATTGCGTTATTGCTGGTCAGAGAGGACCAGCCTATAATTCTTCTCTTTATATCTGACTGACTGACTCACTAATCCACTTTGTCACTAAGTGAATGAGAATTGCTTAAATCTCTCCTTTGCCCCAAAGTTTGAAGGATTGCCCGGTACTCCGCAAATTAACGGGCTAAAGTCCGGCCCATTGCGTAGGCCACATGCACGAAGAGACTTCCAGTGAGCAGCCGTTCTGAACCGGTTGAATGGACTTTATTTATGAAACCAAGGATTCCTCAAGGTTCACCTGGGCATTGTAGCTCGAAAGCCTGAAGACACCTGTTTAGAGAAGACAATGAGAAGAAACTACAGTTTTAGAGGTGGGAGGAAAACCCCAGAAGGATATGCTGGGGAAAACCCACAGAAACGGGTAGGGACTGAAAACCCAATCCACACGTGCACCAGGTCAGGAATCGAACCCCAGCCATAGCGGTGGAAGGCGAGGACATTAACCACTGAGCCAACTTGACTCCCATTGCTGTGTGCGCTCCTGGTACTCAGCTTTGCTAGGCTTGCCTTGGTCATGTCTCGTTTGTATTGTGAATTGGGTGGAAATTCAATTCACAGAATTAAGTTCCATAGTATTTAGAGAAATAAAATCGAAACGCATAAACATTCATGACGAGGCTCAGATAATCTTGGGTCCCCATGTTTTCCTTTGAATCTCGCAACTCGGCAACTTTGCACAAAAGTATATGGTTCTTACTGGACGATTTCCAACACCTGTCAACCGTAACATTCTCTTTTGATTGATTATTGTTATATAGGTCGGATTGTGAACATGAGCAGCGTGCTGGGCCGATTCAGCTCGCCGTACTGTGCGGCCTACTGCATGACCAAGTACGCCGTGCAGTCTTTCACCGACGTGCTGCGCATTGAGATGTTCCAGTGGGGCGTCAAGGCTGTCATCGTGGAACCTGGAACCTTCTCGGCAGGTCAGTCAAATTCTGCTTCAGTAAACAAACAAAAACCTCAATCCTAACAAACCGAAAATGGAAATATTACAAATATTACCGATTTAAATCAGCAGCCATATTTGAAGTGTATTTCGTCTTGTAATTCATTAACCCTAACCATGCTCATTTAATGAGATCATGCATAACAAAATGAGGATTCCGGTTATAATTTTATGGTTAATAATAAATAGACAAGAGGTCTACTCAAGTGTATCCCTGTTGAACAAAAGTACACACCTCACAGGTAGTTGCAGTGCACACGATATATTACTGTATTTCCGCGTCGAACAAAAACTGGAGTTTTATTATTATATTTTTTTTTGGGGGGGGGAATCTTTTCAAGAGTGGTTCTCCAGAGATAGAATTCAGGTTGCCAAAATGAACTAACGCATTTCAACACCACAGGAAGTTCTGCTATGCTTAAAGAGGACACCCTCACCAGCGGGATGGACAGCGTCTGGAACTCCACCCCTATGGAGGTCCGACAGGCGTACGGCGAGGACCACTTCCAGAGTGTCAAGACGGCCCTGATCATGCCCATCTTGAAGACGACCCACAGCAGTATCGTCCCAGTGATTAAGGCCTACACCAGCGCCCTCACCGACGAAAACCCCAACGATAGATATTTCCCGTCCAATGTCCTGTGCAAGTGCATCGCCTGGGCTAACTACTACCTGCCGGCCGCCGTCATGGACTGTGGCCTCAATCTGTACCTCTACCTGCTCCTTGCAAAACTGCAAGGGCTGAAAGTCAATTAACGATCAGTTGACAACATTTATTGTTTAGAACTTCAAAATTGACAATTGTTTGCCCCAATGATACTTCCGCCTATCGCCCATATTAACCCATGCCTATCCGTATATAATGAGGCCCCGACGTGCACGGCTGTTGATATGATTGACATTGGACAAATTGCGCACTGTATTGCGGAATGTATAAAGCTACATTAGAATGTCATAAATCATATGAATTATACGTTTCCTTTAACTTCTTTTTAAAAGAGATTAGCAACCAATTAATAAATGAGTGGAACAAAACAAATGATCCGACTCGGGGCAAAATCTGTTTATCCGTTTCCGACTTTGTTGTTCAAAGTATTAAGGAAATGAATTCGCAGTTTATTCAATTCAACTTCACATTTATTTCCATGTTTCATGAAAAAAAATTACAAACTTTAGAGAAAATGGTTAAACCGTAAAGCAGTTAATATCAAATTAACAGCAAAATAAAAGAAGCAAATAGAGCATGGGGCTGTTTTAATAAGCAGCAGCTTGTGGGAAAACAGCCGGTAAAAACAATAATATGATGAAAAGATGGCAAAAGGCTGTATGAGCACAAAAAAAGATAGACAAACAAAATGTTGTTCACATCAAGTGCTTGTTTGATCTAAGGCAGCCATTCAGAACCAAATTTTGCTTTTGCATTCTTGTTTTGTTTTGTTTGTTTGCATTTGTTTTGGGGGTGCAAATTCGAAGGGAGGGGGTAGAAGGCCTTATTAGACTTCAGAGGGCGCTATTATCCTTTTTTTTCTAATCTTACTCTTAATTCAACTTTCACACAGGGAGATGAGTATAACATTGGTTTTTAAAAAGCCGTCTCTACTCCTCTTTTGATTCAGTTAATAACAAAAAGTAAACCATTCTTTCCATCACCATTGCAATTCGTTTCCCTCTAATTGTAGCTACCCGCAAAAAGTTGACTTTTTCACATGACTTGTCTGCAAATTCAGTTTGTTATCGAAACCCACTTTGACCCGTTGACATCCTACGCAGGCAAATGATATTAGAATAAACAATTTGTGCAGATCAAAGGAAGATAGAGGGCAACCGTATTTTTATCCAGCTTTTGTGTTATTTTGCAGCCCAGTAGTCCATAAATCCAAAGTTCAACATCAATTGTGTAAACTTGTGATCATATGATCAGATTCGAGTTGCAGTTTGTCAGGCTCGCGTGTGCGTCACAGTTCTCTTCTCGTGAAACGGTGTCACACGATTAATAATAGTCCCACTCCATCTTTCCTCAAAATGGCGGCACCTCGCACTCTTCTGGCCCTGTTTCTTCTCGTCGTTTCATTCTCATGTGGTGAGTATATATGTTATTCCATACCACGAAGACAGAGAAACCTCCGATAATTTCTTCCTTACTTTCTATGGCCTGTGCGGCCATTTCGCGGTAAGCTAGTGCCGGCCAGTGGCACATACTGTCAGAGTTCCTGGGAAAGGGTTTCGAATTAGTTAGCGCTGAATGTACGATGTATACAAAAGGGTGAGTCAAAAAGCTAGTGACCGAGTTTGAAAACAATATTAACAAAAATATATCGCTCTCTCCATTTAATTAAAAACAAAAACAAAGGAATAAAGTACATGTTATTGACTGTAACAGTGAAATATTCACGTAATTTGAATACTCTATATAGTCACAAGTTATGTCTATTTTAAGGATACCATACAATTCAGCTTCACACCACTGATCATTATACGCATCGATGGATGCCTTTTATTACAATAACCCATGGAGGTCATCTTGTACCTCCATGAATGAACCAAGACTTGCATAGGTAAACGGACAAAAATCGTCTTCATTATATCAGAAAAGGGCTTGAATTGTTCCTCATAATATGCAAAACACAAAGTCTGACAAAAATGCTTTTTTTCAGTCTTGACTCAAAGTCACCTAAAGCTACAAAATACTACCGAGTAGTAACCTGCAGTGTATGCATTTCTTTCCATAATAAGTGTGCACAACACTAGTATTTTGTGCTTTTTGGTCCTTGACCCCCAAAGAGCCGTTAGCGTTACCATTTGTATTTGAATACATGCAGTGTGCAATCTCTTGTTCTCACTTTGCATAGCATTTTAGCATGGACAGCTGTAAAAATGGGTTCTCTGGAACAATTTCAGTATTTTTTTGTTCACTCAAACGGACGAACATGCTCGTTTAGAATATTATACATGCTTCATCGGTGTATGAAATTTATATTAGGCAAAACTCATTAATCCAGGTCACTTTCTTTTACACCCTGTACTGAAGGAAATGAGTACGGTCGAAATGGGGAAAAGACGATTTGGAGTGAATTCATTCAATGTAATAGGTTTGAGGTTTCACTCCAGTCTCCACATAAATGATAGTTTTTAAGAGTCCAACCTAAAATCAGAGTGATTTTTACTCTAAACCGTTAAGTCCTTTAATTGTTTCACTTTCTAGAAATTAAAGCGTAGGCCCGTACTGTTCCTTTCTTCTTTAAGACACTTGTTTTGGTGAAAGGCAAAATCCAATTTTAAATTAACATTTCGCCGACGCAACAAAAACAAATTATTATCAGATATTGTGTGCTTAATGAAGCAAAACATATTGATGTTGCATTTTACATATAGTTAATTATTTGTTTCAATTATTTTTTTTACTGTATCTTATCGTGTCACATATTAAAAATACAAGATAAAATACTTCATTCTAAAATACCGATAATATGCATGCATGAACTTAATCGATTAACAAACTTTTTCACTTTTGATTTGTTCTTTTATTCATATTTCCTCGCAAAGCTTACACGGATTATTGCCCGAGCATGTACGATGGATCGTCATTCACCCAGTCGTTCTACTGCCCTCGGTCAGGGCAATCGTGGGACTGGTCGTATTGCTGCGATGAATATACCACAGGGCAACACTGCTGTGACTACAGTGATTACTATGGTTATTGGGAGTAAGTTTTTTCCAAGACGAGGCAATCTGACTTTATAGACTTTAGTCACGAGTCGGCCATATTGAATTGAAAGCGAGGTAAAGTCTCCATGTTTGGAACCTGCGAGTAGAAATGAAAGCAACGAAAGCAATGAAGTAAAGTTAATTGCAAATTAGTATCAGCCTGCTCTGATGGATACAATTTCAAAGTTGTGATTTACAACATATACCCTAACGTTTTAAGCCACATTTAAACAAACATTTGAAAGTGAGGCTTGGAATGCACGCCAATCATAAAATAGTCTGGCACCTCCCATTCAACAGGTCACAATTTAAATAAAATAGATTCAGGTCTTTGTTTCTATCTCGCTGGCTGGCTTGCTGGCTGGCTTGCTGGCTGGCTGGCTGTCTGGCTGGCTGGCTGACTCCCCTATATAGCCTGGTTGTTGACTGGTGTGGAGTGTGCCTGGCAGTGCTATTGTATAGGTTTACCTCATAATACCAGAGTTGCTGACTCGAGTCATGTGACTTGGACTCGAGTCGGACTCGAGTCGCTATTTTTGTGACTTGTGACTTGACTTGTAAATACCAGCTCTGACTTGTGACTTGACTTGGACTTGCAAACAATGACTTGTGAGTTGACTTGGGATTGCAAAAAAATGACTTGTTACCAACCCAAGTCAGACGCTAGTTATGCTGTTTGTAAAATATGTGGATCCACTGTCACTGATGGCCCAAACACAACGAGCAATTTCGTGCGGCACCTTAAAACCCACGATGAGCGGTGAGTAGTCGCGCTGTGACTTTTTTCGGGGGGGGGGGGGGGGGGGGGGGGGGGGGGGGGGGGGGGGGGGCTTAACCGCGAATAGATTTTCGGTCATTCTGGGCTGCGTACAAACTCTTGCTTCATATGGCTATTGAATCTAAATAACTTCTAGCCTCTAGTACTTGAAAATCTGCCGTAGACAGAATGTATATTTTCCCTAATTCCAGATCGGATCGGGCTTGTCTGCATGTAAAGCTTCATGGTAACAATACAAAGTCTTTTTTTCATGTCATCTCAACATTTATTTCTACAATGTAAAGTAAATTTATTAAAGTATACAAAGGGTTAATATCCGAAAGATATGTGATAAACTACAAGAATAGTAATTGCAACACATTGAAAAAGGGGAATTAAGGAGGCATGTTCAAAACAACTCGTAAGTTGACGCCAGGTTCTTTTAGCTTATTACAGCTGGACAAAATAATGTGCAACTTGACGTGTTCTTGGACAAAGATACTTGTGACTTGACTTGTGTTTAGACCAAATGACTTGTGACTTGACTTGTGATTGGACCTAATGACTTGTGACTTGACTTGTGACTGGACCTAATGACTTGTGACTTGACTTGGACTTGCAAACAATGACTTGTGACTTGACTTGGACTTGCAAAAAATTACTTGCTGCCACCTCTGCATAACACCAATGACTGGCTAATAATTCAGAGGCACGAATAGACTTCCAGTGAAAAGCCATTTTGAATCAACTGAATCATGTGACCAGGTTTACACAACAATTGTCTTGTCTTGTCTTAAGGGGTGATGTCTCATGGCCAAACCAGACTGTTCCCGGAATCAAACTACCATTGATATGGTTTCAAAAATGTAATACTGTTGAATGACATGACATTTCTGTTATCATGATATATGAGGCCATTTCAAGTCGGTTCTACTTGGTTTCAGGTTTCAGGTTTCAGGTTTCAGGTTTATTTCCATACTATAAGGTAATTAAGTTGAATAATATACATCGGGTAAACATTTTAACGGAACTTTGAAATAATAGTATGGGGAGGCCAGACAAGAAGCCGAAGCTTGTACTAGGTCTGCACTTGCACTGCACTGTGAACAATTTGCCCGTAATTTTACGGTAGCACTGTCAAACGGGTTGCCAACAAAAGACCGTAAAATTACGGTCAGTTACGGGTTTCCAAAAATGACGGTGACCGTAATTTTAACGCGAATTTCCCGTAAATTTGACGGCAATTTGCCGTAAAGTATTAATGGAATACAAAGTGGATGGCGTCAGAGCTGAGTGTAGGGGTAGGGAGGGGGTAGGTTCCAGCTACTGCAGCTGGGAATCGGGTATGCATACGTTTTAGGCCATCAGCCTCGGTCCGAAGTTTTGGCAACCGGTATCAAATGAGGGAAATAATCGCCCTAGCGATTTTCCAGAGTTGGAAAATATGTGATAGCATTGCAGCAGTGGCAGCTTTTTAGGTGTTATCACCTTTTTTTTCAAAATGTCCATCAAAATGCTTGTTACCACTATAGGGGCGGTATACCTTGTGCATGCGCACTATAATCATTTATGCCCTGATTTGATACTGACCAAACCCCCAAGCTGATGGCCTATTTTACAGCTTGTCTTTTACACGCACAGTGGTTTTCAAATCACTTTAGATTAAATTATCTGTAAGTTGTAACATAACTTGCGTCCGTAAGTTGTTACGTAATTTTCATTTCCAACTTTTTACCGATCCCACATAAAGGGGTCAACCTACTGCTGGTCAACACCGCAGGATTAGCTACTTGGCTCTCCAAATTCCGCAATATTAGGCCTAAAGCAGTACGGCTTTAATGGCACAATGATCAGCAAGTAGCGAACCTTGCGTGAGTGCACCGAAAACTAGGCGGTTGTGAGGGTTTGAAAGGGGAGGGGTTTCGAAAAGTTACGGATACAAAGCATTGTGAATCCCAGCCTGCGTCAGGGCACCAAGTTTACGGGAAATGCACGTAGCACGTTCTTTCTTGTGACGATACGAGCAATAACGGTAATAAACCGTAAAAAGTACGGGAAATTGACAGTGTTTTTACGGGCTCTGTTTACAGTGTGGTATAAGTTATTTCCAACTTTAAAACTTAGTAAACAGCTGCGTCTCAAAGCTGCGAAGCAGTTTATCATTCTAGGAGTCTTAATTTATTTATGATGGAGTGATCGTGATCGATTCGACAGGAATCTCCTATTGTTATACTGTCAGAACGACTCTGCCGTATTCGGACAAACGTGTGATCGGTCATTTTATACACTGCAAAAACATTGGTGAACTGACTGGTCCAATAAAGACATGCTTACCATTGACTAGTTGTCGTTGAGTATGGGCCTTAAAATTGTTTAAGCCAACAATTTTTCTTTGAGTGAATAAAAACGAATCTATACCGCCTTTCAGGGATAATCTCAAAATGTCCGAAGGATGAATGCGAGAATGATGTTTGCTGTACCATAATATCACAAGCAAAAGAAAAGTACTTTCTCCAAGGTGCTTGTATGGTCAACGAGACGCGTACGTAAATTCGAAACAATCAAAGTCAATAGAGCGATTGAAAATCATCATGGTTGTTCCTCATAAAATGTTGATGATTTGTATCATTTGCACGCACAGCACTGGCACCATAGTCGGTGTATCTTTTGGTGGTGTGATCGGCGTATCAATTCTTGTCACTCTCTTGATCGTCTGCTGCGTCTGCGCAGGAAGGAGGCCGATGCCCCGCCCTCCCGTTGTACTCTCCACAGTACAGAGTAAGTGACACCCGCCCCTCCCTACCAGCTCCTCCCTGTCATTGGGCACCACCCATCTGTAGCTACAATCCCAGCCAAAACGGTCAATGTTGTTCTCTCCAGCTGATGGAGCACATACCGCGCAATGAGAGACAACATTGAACGGGGGCCGGCGGGTTGGGGGCCCAGCTAGATTTGGCCAGGATTGTAGCTGCAGACACCTTTGATAAATACCCCTACTTCAAACAAAAATGAAAACAATACTTACAGTTCTCCAAGTCATAGGCATAGCCGGGGGGGGGGGGGGGGTAAGGTGGTATTTTAATATTTTGTAAAAACTGCCCTTGAGTCCAGACAAATGCCCTTTTTCAACAGCGCCTTCTCCCAATATTTTTAAAGAGTGCCCTTTTTTTGTTAACAAATGGCCTTTTTCTGAACAAGTGCCTTTTTTTCTGAACAAGTGCCCTTTTTTTTTAAATGGTGCCCTTTTTGTGCCATCGGCCGTTGTGGGTGCCTTTTTTTAATTTCGCGCATGTACGGTATCACCCTTAAAAGCACTATCTTGTCCCCCCCCCCCCCCCCCCCCCCCCCCAGTTTGATTTTACGAAGGCCAAGTGTCCGGAGAAAAAAACCTGTCTAGATTTGAGCACGGATGTGCAAGTGCCCTTTCATGAAATTTTTAGCCCCCCCCCCCCATAAAGATGACCTTGCTAAGCCACTGTCCAAAGATGTACAAGACACACATCAAATTAAAGCTGAACTCCTCCTTCACGTTCTTTTCGACTTTTACATGGTTGATCGATGACTTATGGTGATTTTGTCCTCCCTCCCAAGTTGACTATACCCCTTAAAAGCTGTCCTGAAGTCAATCAAAATTTCATCAGAATGTTCTCAGAATGTTAAAGTCTGGATCAGATCCGTTGAACCCCAAGTCGCAACCAAACCTCAAATGCAAGGGCCACAAAACTCTCTCTATCGAGGAACAAAATGGTCATTTGGTCGGCCTGGGCAATTTTGGTACTACACCGTCTATTTCTTGGTCTGCAACCTTCAGTGGGTGCGTATTATGGGCCTTATTCACGAGTCGGCCATATTGAATAGAAAGTTAGGTAAAATATTAATTGTTGGAAATTGCGAAGAGAAATGAAAGCAAGTTTCATTTATAGCAAGTTTCATTTATAATAAATTCCAGTCTGCTTCGATGAATAATTTAGAATTTTTAATTAAACATTTCCTAATGTTTAAAGCCATATTTTTTTTAATTGCAGTGAAATAAGGCTGTATTGCGCCTGCATAAAAAGTCTGGCGCCATCCCATTCAACAGTCAACAATTAATGAAATACATTCAGGGAACTCAACAAAAATGGCCAACTCATGAATAAGGCCCATACGGCCAGTTCGATGTTTTTAACGCACATCAGAATTTGTCATCCTTTCGAGTAAATGTGTACATACACGAATTTAATGTGTTAACAGTCCACGGTGCATGACGGATTTTATATACATGCATATGTATTATTTTAATGACAAACCCCACTTTTAAAGTGTTTTTTTTTTTACTTTAGGTTGCCTTGATTGGTTCCCGGTTCTACTACTTGAATTACTTAAAACTTACTCTGCGAGACCCGATTTTATTTGTCGGGCTGCAAGTATTTCAAATTGTGTGAAGTAGGCCTAACCATTCCATGACGAAACTTGGGCTGATTTGTTTTTCATTTGATGTCTCATTCAAAAGTGATTAACGTTTGTATATTGCTAGAAAAATTTACAATTTCAAAAGCATTTCTATTTATTAATTAATTATTTTTGTGAGGGGGTGGGGTGAGTTGAAACTCAGAACCAGCACGGACATGACCTTGTAAATAATTTCCTTTCCCCCGTAGCTGTGCCGGCACCCCAGCAGGGAGCTCTAGGTGTAAGTCATTGCGCCCCACCAGCCTACAACGAAGTCGTCCAACACCCGCCTCCCAAAGTTGGACAGTACCAACAGCTCACCAATCAGCCCGGTTATCCGATTGACTACTAGACATCAGTATTGTGCATGCTTTACACTGTTAAAGTGGGTTTTAGAGTTAAAACGCTTTTTTTTTTTGCATACATGTTAGTCCACGATATTGTTTTAGCCAACTAGCGCTAATAACTCAACTAAAAAAGTGTAACACATTCACTTTTTATGAGACACGTGATGGAAAATCGTGATAAAAGTGTTTATTTAGCCTATCAATTTCGACTTCATCCCTGTCATTTTGTTTACAGTTACTACTTATACTTGGTGGTAAACAGGCTTGTGTACCTAAACATGTGACAGGCAGATATTCATAAACTCAAACATGGCGTAGATGTACAAGAAGTCATTAAAGTGTTCAGAACTATGCTTAAACTCTAAACTCATAGAGAGTCTGTATAAAAGAGACCGGATTTCATTAGAGCCCGAAATCATATGACAACGGCATCAAATTCTACACAGAGCGGGCCAAAGTTCACCAAGCATGACAAATATCTGCTTATCGCAAAATACCGCCAAACTGTTGTGAGGTGTGTAAACTGTTATTGTTTGTTATAATTATACTGGTTCTTAGCTAACTGTTGGTTTGCAAATGAATTCGCTATGTCATATTTTTGCAATGATCGGACGCTCCATGACATCGGGACTACATGACACACTTTATTATAAGACCGATAGCGGCATTTGATACCGGTATCTCAAATTGATATTTAATATCTTGTCAGTTTTACTCTTTGATAATTGCACGCAGAAATTTGCTGGTTATGAAATCTTAATAGCACCAGGGGCTTTCAAATTTGTAAATAAATAATATCGTACCTTTATTTAGCTCCTCTGATAGCTTGTCAAAAGGAGATAAAGTGAAACAAATTGCCTTTGTTAAAAGTGCTGCGTATACAGCATTCGTATATGAAATAAATGATGTTACCAAAATATTGTTTGTATTACATTTCACATGTATTTGGGTACTTTGTTCTTCATCCAACAATAAAATGCAGATTTTTTTTCAGTTACCGAAAATATGTTGATTTTTCCAACTTATCCTATTTCAAAAATAACATGTAACATCTACAGTATCAAACATTTTGGCAAGAACATGAGAGACGTGCTACAAACAAATGCTAATATTCAACTGCATGCTTTTGTTTCAAAACCGATGGATAAACATGATTTAAACGAATTTCTTTTTCTTCTAAGAATTTTTCTGAGGGGATGGTTACGCTTTTTCGTATAGGGAGCTAAGGCCCAGTCTACCCTACCCCCCCCCCCCTTAAACCTCTCTTGTTTGAGTCCTTTTTATCATGGACAAAGGCAGACATTTTCCGATAATTGCCAAAAATCGTATTTGTTTTCATGTAGCAATCGACAGCCTAACAGACACATACTCACATTGCTCTTGCCAAGGTCGAATAACGTCAACATTTTTTTTAAACAACAAAGCCCTTAAAAATAGCGTTGAGCCCTAAAAATACAAAAGTCTTCTGTAAAAAGAGATAATATATGTACGGTCTTCGAACCTGCCTTCAAAATAAATAATTTAACTACCGTGGGGTGGGGAAATATGAGCGGGGAAAAATAAATTATCACTCGGTGGAAAATGTGTTTTCCGTTTCTGACTTTGTTCAAAGTATTATTAAGGTACTGCTTTCGCATACTTGATTGATTCAAGGGCGGATTCAAAACATGTTTGTGTTTTTGCATTATTTGTTTTGTTTTGTTTTGTTTTGATTGTAGTTGTTTCTGGGGGTGCAAAATCGGAGGGGGGGGGGGGAGAGGTTGTAGGGCCTCATTAGACTCCAGAGGGCGCTGCTTTTCCTTTTTCTTTTTTTACTTTTTATCCAAATTTCACCAAGCATAAGTGGGGGTTAGCCATCGGTTTACAGCCATCTTCACTCCTCCTCTGATTAAATTACTTTGTTTGTTCGTTCGTTTGTTTGTTTGTTTGGGTGTTTTTTGTTTATTTGTGTATTTGTTTGTTTGTTTGTTTTTGGGGTTGTTGTTTTTAAGTAAACCTTTCTATCCATTGCCATTGCAATCTAGTTTATATAGCTATATACCAGGAGAAAGTTGGTTTTTTATATGATTTTCATTTACTTTTTGGTAAATTGAGTTTGGATGTGAACGCCTTTTGTTATCGAAACCCACTTTGATCATTTTGATATCTTGACGCTGGCACTTAGATGATATCAGAATAAACATTTTTGCATAAAAAAAGAGGATAGATGGCAACAACATTATTTTTGTACCAGCGTTTATTTATTTGCAGCCCAGTAGTCCATAAATCCGAAGTTCAACATCAACTCTGTAAACATGTGATCATATGATCAGATTCTATAGTTGCAGTTTGTCAGGCTCGCGTGTGCGTCACAGTTCTCTTCTCGTGAAACAGTGTCACACGATTAATAGTCCCCCTCCATCTTTCCCTAAAATGGCGGCACCTCGCACTCTTCTGGCCCTGTTTGTTCTCGTCGTTTCATTCTCATGTGGTGAGTATAATTATAGTTGAGCCCCTGCCACACATCCAAGACCAAAGACTAAGACCCCACCAAGACCATAAAATTAAAAAAAAAATCTTAAAAATCGTACCAAAAACGTAGGAAATGTGGCGCCAAATTCATATTTCTGCGATGTCGTCCCGAAAACGACGACTCGAAACGACCTCTAACCAAATGTTACGACTTCGCTACGACTCTTTGATCCGTTCAATTGAATTTTTTTCACGAGTGAGTCCCGATCTCGTTACGACATAACTGGCAGAGTACCGACAGAGTACCGACACAACCGACAGAGTACCGACACAACCGATTGAGTACCGACACAAAAGATCGAGAACCAATGCCGAAGCGATTCCAAAACGACAGGCTGACGTCATCTTCGGAATTTCACGTCGTAATGGTCGTATCAAAGTCGGCTAAAAAAATGGCCGATCTCGTACAGACTATTGCGATGTCATTACGACTTCTTACGACACAACCGTGTGAGTACAGACAGAGAACAGACTCTGATCCGTTTTGGATATTTTGCCGACCATCACGATATGTTTCAACTGTTGAAACTAATCGTGGCTCCACTGCCGACCATGCACGACCTGTAGGATGCCGAAACGACGCTCGAGAAGTCGCTCCGATAAAGTTCAGATGTCGTTCCGAGTTTCACGATGTCGTCGAGTCTTGCGTCTCAGCACTGTCTTATCGATCGTGATCGAGAGGCTACATCGTGACAGTGTGACAGGGGCTTTAAGTGGCTTAGATCCAATTTTTGACAAGATCGTGACCGACCGGTCCAAAGCACCAAACTTGGCTGATTCAAGTGAAATTCACCTCCACTGACTCGAACTATGGAAAAGAAGAAATTCATTTAATCTAATGGATGTTTCACTCGAGTTTCTACTTTTTCAGAGTTCAACCTAAAGTGATTCTCACTCTTCTAAATCGGTTAGTCCCTTGTTTCACTCCTTGGAAATTAGAGAGTACTGTTCCTTCACCGCGGTGAAGGCAACATCAAATATTACATTAACATTTTTCCGACCCAAAAGAAACAAAATCTAAGAATTGTGTGATTAATAATCAAGCAAAATATATTGATGTTGCATTTTAGATATATTTAATTATTTGTTTATATTTTCTTTTCTTTTTTTTACGATATCTTAGCATGACACGTATTAAAATCAAATTATAAAATACAAGAGAAACCTTGTTCCGATTGTGTGATTAATAGTCAGGCAAAATATATTGATGTTGCGTTTTAGATATATTTAATTTTTTTTTTTTTTACTATATCTGAGCATGACACGTATTAAAATTAAATTATAAAATACAAGAGAAACCTTGTTCCGATTGTGTGATTAATAATCAAACAAAATATATTGATGTTGCATTTTAGATATATATATATATATATTTTACTATATCTTAGCATGACACGTATTAAAATTAAATTATAAAATACAAGAGAAAGCTTGTTCTAAAAAAAAACCACGATTATAGTCATGCATGAAGTCGATCGATTAACAAACTTGTTCAATTTTGATTGTTTTCATTCATATTTCCTCGCAAAGCTTACGCGGGTTATTGCTCGAGCATCTATGAAGATTCGTCATACACCGACTCGTTCCACTGTCCTGAGCCGGGCCAGTCTTCTGACTGGACATACTGCTGCGATGAATTTACCTCAGAGCATCACTGCTGTGACTTCAATGATTACCACGGTTATTGGGAGTAAGTATTTCCAAGAAGAGGCAATCTGACTATATAATATACTTTATTCACGAGTCGGCCACATTAAATTGAAAGCGAGGTAAAAGTCTCCATTTTTGGAACTTGCGAGTAGAAATGAAAGTAATGAAATAAACTTACTTGCAAATTTATATCAGTCTGCTCTGATGGATAACTTGTGATTCAACATACCCCAATGTTCAATTTTATAGGCCACATTTAAACACAAAATTGAAAGTGAGGCTTGAAATGCACGCCAATCACAAAATAGTCTGGCACCATCCCATTCAACAGGTTACAATTTATAAACTAGATTCAGGAAACACGGTCGAAAATGGCTTCCTTGTGAATACGGTCCATTGCTTGTCCTTGGGGGCCAGCCTATATAGTGACTTCTGTCCAGTTTTGCTGGCTGGCGGGCTGGCTGGCTGGCTGGCTGACTTACATGGTTGTTGACTCGTGTGGAGTGAGCCTGGCAGTGCTATCGTATAGGTTTACCTCATAACGCCAATCGGCTGGGCTAAATCCAGCTAATAATCCAGAGGCACGAAAAGGCTTCCAGTGAAAAGACATTTTGAATCAACTGAATCATATGACCAGCTTTACACAACTTGATTTGTCTTCCAGACTGTTCGGGGAATAATTATGGCAAATCAGCTGGTTTCAGAAATCTAATACCGGCAAATGACATGAACTTTCTGTTATCATGATTCATGAGGCCATTTCGAGTCGGTTGTAATTGTACTGGAATAAGTTATTCCAACTTTAAAGTAAACAGCTGCGCCTCAAAGCCGCGACATAATAGTTGATCACTCTATGAGCCTTAATTTATTGATGATGGAGTGATGGATTCGACAGGAATTCCCGATTGTTTATACTGTCAGAATGACTCTGCCATATTCGCACAAACGTGTGATCGGTCATTTTATACACTGCAAAAAACTGTGGTGAACTGAGGACCACTGCATGGTCCAATAAAGGCATACTTACCATTGAGGAGTTGTCGTAGAGTATGGGCCTTAAAATTGTTTAAGCCAACAATTTGTCTTTAAGTGTACAACAACAAATCTACCGAATTTCAGGGATAATCTCAAAATGTCGATCTGGGATGAATGCATGGTTGCGAGAATGATGTTTGCTGCACCACATATCACAAGCAAAAGAAAGTACTTCCTCCAAGGTTCTTGTATGGTCAATGAGACGCCTTTATGTAAATTCGAAACAATAAGCCAATAGAGCGATTGAAAATCCTCATGGTTGTTCTTCATAAAATGTTGATGATTTGTATCATTTGCACAAACAGCACTGGCACCATAGTCGGTGTATCTTTTGGTAGTGTGGTCGGCGTATCTCTTCTTGTCACTCTCATGATCGTCTGCTGCGTCTGCGCAGGAAGGAGGCAGATGCCCCGCCCTCCCGTTGTAGTCTCTACAGTACAGAGTAAGTGACACCCTCCTCTTCTCCTTCATCCCTGTCATAGAGTCTGAAAGTTCACCCCTGGTGGCAGCGGCGGCGGAACGGTATCCAAACTGGGGTAAATCTGGGAGGCAAGCTCCCCCCCCCCCCCGGCTCCACCGCCCCGCCTGTTGGCGCGCTTCCGGACCCATCGAATAGCAAAATTAACGTGAAAAATTATAAAATGTGCAGTTATTTTTGGTACTATGATTTCTTACGAAAATCACCCTCGAAATAGGTCTTTGTAAAATTGTAACATCTCAATTTATGGAAACTGAACAATCGCCTGACGTGAAAGAGAAAAATTGACCTCTCACTTCTGAGAATCTATAATACATGTTGGCCAGTACAACTCGGTGTGCTCGTACAAAGATGAAAATTTATGAAATAATGTTGTGGCTGTCATGGGGTGAAAACTGAAAAGTCTTTTAGGATATAAAATGTTTTTGAACTTGAATTAGTTTACTACAAGCGAGAACCGATTTTTTTTTTTACGGGCCGCAAGTAATTCAAATTGTGTGAAGTAGGCCTATAATCTTTCAATAACGAAACGTTGTCTAATTTGTTTTCTGTTTGATGTCTCATTCAAAAGTATAAAGTAACGTTTGTATATCATATGGATGGAAAATTAACAATTTTAAAAGCATTTTTTTTATTAATTAATTATTTTTTTGAGGGGGTGGGGGTAAGTTGAAACTCAAAAGCAGCACGGACATGTCTTTGAAAATAATTTCCGTTTCCTCCGTAGCTGTGCCGGCACCCCAGCAGGGAGCTCTAGGTGTAAATTATTGCCCGCCACCAGCCTACGACGAAGTCGTCCAAAACCCGCCTCCCAAAGTTGGACAGTACCAACAGTTCACCAATCAGCCCGGCTATCCGATCGACTACTAGACATCAGCTACCGGTGTAGTGTAAAATAAGGACTTTGTGAAAAAAGGGACTCCATGATTGTATTGCGCATGCCTTATTATACCCCGAATGCCTCTGGCCGTACAAGTATCACAAGCTCTGTAGTACAGCCAAAGCGGCAAATGTCCCCTGGACTCCTGGCCTGAAACTGATCATGCCGATTGTAGCGATGTTGCTACCGACTTTGAGCGAGATTATCTTCTCATCCAGGACAGAGATTTTCAAAGTTAGGGTACCTGCTCGTAGAGGAACTCATACATTTTCCAAAACACGTTCCTTTAGCTAAAAATCTTCATCCATCTTGCCAAGAAACGACGATCAGTCTTCAGCTCCCAAAACATCGTCTCAAAAACGTTCCTCCATGAGATTTGTTACAACTGATAGTGTAGTAACCAACTGATAATGTATCACCAACCGATAATGTCACACAAATTGACCGATACTGTATCACTAACCGATAATGTAACAGAAATTGACCGATAGTGTAGTAAATGTTACTACACTATCGGTCAAAGTTTGTTACATTATCGGTTAAGACCGATAATGTAACAACAATTGACCGATAGTGTAGTACATTTTTACTACACTATCGGTCAATTTCTGTTACATTATCGGTTAGTGATACGGTATCGGTCAATTTGTGTGACATTATCGGTTGGTGATACATTATCCGTTGGTTACTACATTATCAGTTGTAACAGGATTTCAAAATGGCGGACTGGTTTTGCGCGTTGAATATGTATGCTTTCGCGGGCGCCCTTGGGCAAAGTTATGAATATTCATTGCGCAGATCATGACCTCGGAAAAAAAAATTGCTTTGCACACAGTGTAAAAGCCAAGTAGTGCAATCAACAATAACTTAAAGTTGGTGTATACGAGCTTTTTGGGTGTGTCACCTTGAAAAATAGATTTTCAAATTGGATTGATAATTTTCTAGCATTACATAAGTACAGAGCATCCAATGAGACATCGCACGAAAAAAAAGCGGTTCACAACAAGTAATCAGTTAATTAAGTTCAACTTTTGAATTAAAAGCGGGACGCTAGTTCGTTCTGAATAGTGTGCGCAATTTCTGAACAGGAGCGCGCCATTTGAAACCACTCTTTTTTAAAAACTGTATAAAGGCCTGCAAAAACAAACAATCCGTTTGTTACAGGACTACGAAAGCCCTGTAGTGCCATCAAGTATATATTTCGCCAAGTTCGTTTTTATGAGTTATATATTTCGCCAAGTTCGTTTTTATGAGTTATATATTTCGCCAAGTTCGTTTTTATGAGTTATATATTTCGCCAAGTTCGTTTTTATGAGTTATATATTTCGCCAAGTTCGTTTTTATGAGATACATTTTGTCGAAGTTCGTTTTTATGAGATACATTTTGTCGAAGTTCGTTTTTATGAGTTACATTTTCTCGAAGTTCTTTTTTATGAGTTACATTTTCTCGAAGTTCGTTTTTATGAGATACATTTTGTCGAAGTTCGTTTTTATGACATGTATTTTACGGAGTTACGGAGTTTTATGAAGTTACGGAGCCCCTAAAGGGACATCCAAAATTATTTTCTTATCTCGTGCGCACGACATAATATCTCGTGCGCACGAGATAATTATCACAGGCGCACGACATATATGACGTGCGCACGACATAATATCTCGTGCGCACGACATAATATCTCGTGCGCACGAGATAATTATCACGTGCGCACGACATAATATATCTCGTGTGCACGAGATAATTATAAGTATTAACGGAGCTTGCTGCACTTGCAGCGGAAGAGTTTGTGTGTAACGAAAGCAGCGTGTCTGGTACGCTGCCCCTAAAGGAACATCCAAAATTATGTTTTTATCTCGTGCGCACGACATACTATCTCGTGCGCATGACATATATCTCGTACGCACGACATGCGCAAGCTCCGTTAATGCTTATAATTATCTCGTGCGCACGAGATATATGTCGTGCGCACGAGATATATGTCGTGCGCACGAGATATATGTCGTGCGCACGAGATATATGTCGCGCGCACGTGATAATTATCTCTTGCGCACGAGATATTATGTCGTGCGCACGTGATATATGTCGTGCGCCAGTGATAATTATCTCGTGCGCACGAGATATTATGTCGTACGCACGAGATAAAAAAATAATTTTGGATGTCCCTTTAGGGGCTCCGTAACTTCATAAAACTCCGTAATTCCGTAAAATATAACTCATAAAAACGAACCTGGCGAAATATATAACTCATAAAAACGAACTTGGCGAAATATATAACTCATAAAAACGAACTTGGCGAAATATATAACTCATAAAAACGAACCTGGCGAAATATATAACTCATAAAAACGAACTTGGCGAAATATATAACTCATAAAAACGAACCTGGCGAGATATATAACTCATAAAAACGAACTTGGCGAAATATATAACTCATAAAAACGAACCTGGCGAGATATATAACTCATAAAAACGAACTTGGCGAAATATATAACTCATAAAAACGAACTTGGCGAAATATATAACTCATAAAAACGAACTTGGCGAAATATATAACTCATAAAAACGAACTTGGCGAAATATATAACTCATAAAAACGAACTTGGCGAAATATATACTTGATGGCACTACAGGGCTTTCGTACAGGACATTATATTCCTTTAAATTTCGTTCGAAAAAGAAAATCGAAATTTTGAAAAGGCACTACTATATACCAACTTTAACTAAAAAAAGTATCATACATTCGAGTTTTTCCTTCTGAAACTCGTGATATAAAAGCGTGACAAGAGTGATTATTCAGCCTATCGTTCGACTTCAACCCTGTAAGTCATTTGTATTTAGCTTTACTACTTATACTTGGTGTTAAACAGGTTTTCGTTGTTTGTACCTAAACATGTGACATGCAGACATTGATAAACCTAAACATGTAGACTCGTACGTGAACAATGATGTCATTTAAGTTTTTAGAATTGAGCTTAAACTCTATAACGCAGTTTTTACAGTGTGATAATTAGGACAGTGACAGGTCTCTGTGAGGGTAAGAGTCTACATATAAAAGAGACCGGGTTTCATTGGAGTCCAAATATCATATGACACCGGCATCAAATCCTACACAGGGGCCAAAGCTCGCTAAGCATAAAGAAATATCTGCTTATCACAAAATACCGCCAAACTGTTAGGAGGTGTGTAATTGTTTGTTATCTACTGGTTCTTAGCTAGTTTTGCTTTGTAAATGAATTTGCTCTGTAATATTTTTGCATTGACGCTCCATGGAATCGGGACTACATGACACACTTTATTATAAGACCTATTTCATCATTTGATATTTCAAGTATTTGCTGCATTTTTTTGTTATGAAATCTTAATAAAGCCAGGGGCTTTCAAATGTGTAAATAAATAATACCGTACCTTTATTTAGCTCCTCTGATAGCTTGTCAAAAGGAGATAGGCCTACAGTGAAACAAAATGCATTTGTTAAAAGTACTTATCCATTCGTATATGAAATATTAATAAAACTGTTACCCAAAATATTGTCTGTACTACATTGTATTTGTGTACTTTGTTCTTTATCCTGCAATAAAAACTGTTTTTTTTTCAATTATCGAAAATATTTTGATTTTTCCAAGTTATCCTATTTCAAAATCTTCATAACATGTAACATCTACAGCATTAAACACTGTGGCAAGAACAAGAGAGACGTGCTACACCGAGTATAAAGGCTACTTGTTAACTGCTTTGGTTTCCAAAGCGATGAATAAACATGATTATAAGCGACTTTTTTGGTGTGTGTGTGTGGGGGGGGGGGGGCTCAAACGTTTTGGGAAAGATAATTAATGTCATATTTGATGAGGCTGGTTTCGGTAGTGTCTGGATTTTTACTAGATTAGGTGAAAATGTTGGCTTAATAAACAACTTTAAAAAAAACACCAGTTTTTCGACGGGGGTGGTTACGTTTTTTCTCAGGAAGCTAAAGCATATACCCTCCCTTGAACTTTTCTTGTTTGGGTCTTCTCTTTTTTTATCATGCATGCATGGACAAAGGCAAACATTTTCAGATAATTGTCAAAAATTGTATTTGTATCCCAATATCGATCGACAGACATACTAACCATGCTCTTGATGAGGTCGAATAACGTCAACACAAGGTTGTTTTTCTTTTTTTTACAACAAAGCCCTCAACAATATAGTTTCGAGCCAAAAGTCTTCTATCAAAAGAGATACTATACGGTCTTCGAAGCCAACTGCCCGGGGGAAAATAAAAGTGAACATGTAAAAACACAATTCGAGTTTTTTTAGGTTTTGAGTACCGCGCCAGATTCGCCTTAACTAAAAGATTAATTAAGCAGTGCATAGTGACAGGTTCATCCATCATGCCTTCGGTGGGCTTTGCAAAGAAAGAAAAGACAGGTGATTCCTGTTTCGTTTAATGCCAACTCAAATCAACCACTACCATGATTGCGGTTGACGCTCTCTCTTTCGTCGTGATTCCCACTGCCGTAAGGTACATTATTTATGGAACTTGTAGTTCCTGATGAGAAGATATTGCAGATGCTAACAGCGCCACATAAATTTTGAAGTGCAATTACACTTCAAACTGATTTAGTCACATCGCATTCTTTTGACCCATGGATCAGGACGGGCCAAGAATCCAAAGCAAACCGCACTGCCTCAATTACGGTGAGTGCAACTTACACCGGGACAAGTTCCAGCTCAATTTCGGACCCCTGATCCGAATGTGTGATGAGGAACTGTTCTGATACGAATGTGTGATGAGGAACTGACCCACGCAGGAAGACATCCATGAGATGGTGGAAAAGTATGTGATAATCACACAAACTTTGTGTTTCTTCTATCGTGCTGTGATCGTCTAGTGGTTAGATCATTGCGTTGTGGTCGCAATAACCCAGGTTTGAATCCTGGTCATGGCATTACTTTTTTTTTTATAACAGAAAGTGTCTTGCGCAATTTGATAGTAATTTATCGATATGCCAAGCATCGGCTGTGATCGTCTAGTGGTTAGGACATTGCGTTGTGGTCGCAATAAGCCAGGTTCGAATCCTGGTCATGGCCTTACATTTTGATTTTATATAACAAAAAGTGCCTTGCGCAATTTGATAGTAATTTATCAATAGTGTCCAACAGCTGCCGTGATCGTCTAGTGGTTAGGACATTGCGTTGTGGTCGCAATAACCCAGGTTCGAATCCTGGTCACGGCATTTCATTTTTATTTCATATAAAAGAAAGTGCTCTGCAAAATTTGATAGTAATTTTTCAAAGCCATCCAACAGCTGCCGTGATCGTCTAGTGGTTAGGACATTGCGTTGTGGTCGCAATAACCCAGGTTCGAATCCTGGTCATGGCATTCCATTTTGATTTTTATAACAGAAAGTGCTTTGCGCAATTTGATAGTAATTTATTGAGAGTGTCCAACAACTGCTGTGATCGTCTAGTGGTTAGGACATTGCGTTGTGGTCGCAATAACCCAGGTTCGAATCCTGGTCATGGCATTCAAATTTTTAATTTTTTTTTTATAACAGAAAGTGCCTTGCGCAATTTGATAGTAATTTATCGATATACCAAGCATCTGCTGTGATCGTCTAGTGGTTAGGACATTGCGTTGTGGTCGCAATAACCCAGGTTCGAATCCTGGTCATGGCATTCCATTTTTATTTTTTTAAAACAAAAAGTGCCTTCCGCAAATTGATAGTAGCTTAATTTATTTACAGTGTCCAACAACTGCTGTGATCGTCTAGTGGTTAGGACATTGCGTTGTGGTCGCAATAACCCAGGTTCGAATCCTGGTCATGGCATTTGATTTTTATTTTTTTATAACAGAAAGTGCTTTGCGCAATTTGATAGTAATTTATTAAGAGTGTCCAACAACTGCTGTGATCGTCTAGTGGTTAGGACATTGCGTTGTGGTCGCAATAACCCAGGTTCGAATCCTGGTCATGGCATTCCATTTTGACTTTTTTAATTTCATATTTAGAAAAAAAGAAAGCTCTGTGCAATTTTATTGTTTCAACCAAATAGTAATTTCCCCAAAAGTATGAATTCCATGAGCCCCTAAGCAATTTCTTCACAATTACCATCCTTTAAGACATAGCTGGAGTTCGTTCCAGTAATCAATTGAATTTTTGCATTTGAGAAAATCTGTTTCCCTCCATTTTCAGCCATGCCTACAACGTTTCGTCGTATAGGCCTACTTAATACCATTGTCACGAGTTTTTACTCTTTCTTTCTTTATGTATAAGGATATCCCTTATTGTGCGAACAGGTTAGCCGGCGAATATGCAAAACAAGACTGTGTCTTGACCTCCAAATTCTGACCATCCAGAGAACGCCTTCTATCGGGTCTTCGTTAACCCCGTCGTTGTATCACATGGCTGCCAAATTGACCAATCAACAGCCTAGCCCATATTTCTGATCGAAATGACGGCACAATGTCTAAAGTCGACTCCGATTGGCTGGCGCACGGCACCTATTATGTCCTCCTGTTCGCAACAATCGGACATAAAAATCATGACGGGCCTGTCTGACCCCCTCCCCCTCCAAGGGCGGATCGGGGGGGGGGGGGCAAAGGGGGCCATGGCCCCTCCCCCTAAATCCCCCTGGATCCGCCCTTGTCCCCTCCTCCTGCAAGAATAATTTTACCGGGAGTGTAGTGCCTGGTGAAAGTGAAAAGAAAATTGTCCCGGAGCTCGTAATCTTTAATTTCCAGTGAAAAGGCAAATCACCACCTTGCTCTCGGAGTGCCTTCTGGTGGCGCTCTTTCTGTTAGTTCGAGTTTACTTTGTTTCCTATAAGTGTGAGCGCGTAATTAGTGCAGTGGAACCTGCAGAGGGTATAATTTGTTATTCTAATGAAACAATGAATGCACAAAACGGTTAACTCCGTAATGGACACCGAATGTAAACATTCAAAAATGAAACTCAAAAATATCATGAAATATCCTAATTGATTTGTAAGTAAATAGTAGGATCAAGCAAGTGAAATTCTTGCACCGGGTAGGTAATTGCGTCAAGAAAATGAAGATGTATTATTAGGTCGCTCTAATTTTTTAAGATGTATTTTTTTTGCACATAACAGCTTTCTAAAAAAGTATGTTACTATACTGAGTTATGGTTTTGAAAGGTTATTTTTTATATAACCTGCCTCAGAATTATTGTATTGTTGTTCCTTAAACCAGCAAATCCACAGTTTTTGCAAACAGTAGCATTGCTACACGTTTTGTGGATGTGGTGCAAATCTGGCCGTCACAATAGTGCTTCAACTTGAATGAACTGATTAGACGGGTCGATCTCCCCGGCCCCATGAACGTCTTTTGGACCGCAACTAGAGCTTATTACTGTGAGTGAACATAAAACTATAGGGCGCCCTCGCATTAACAGGTGGCAGCGTTCCGATATCAATTTTCATCAACGCTGCTCGATCCTGCCCGGCCGCGTCTAGTCGATAGTCTACGTACGTCCGCCGTCCGTGCATTTGTGTACCGGAAGTAAAAAATGAATCGTGACATTCATTCCATGCATATAACCATTTACTCAGAACTGTGCGAGAAATTCTGTCAAGTTGTTGTCATGCAGGTAGGATACATTTTCTGGACGGTTGTTTTTGTGATGTATGGTTCTTTGGGTCATTTTGGCAACTATGCTGTGTGAGTGAGTGACATCAAAACTGGCCACATGCATTTCTACATGTAGTTGTACATGTTGTACATAGCCTACGTGTATAATTAATACACGATCAAATTGCAATGGTGGCCATAAATGTCGTGCTCTGATGTACTAGGTGAGTCTTTTGGAAAGATTTCCATATACGAAGTTCACTCAACACTCTGTGTACAAACCCTATGAGAGTGGACTGAAAAATTCTAAGTGTTTTCTAAGAAAATGCTTGTATTTTCTCACTGCTCAAATTGACTTTGATGACATGAAATTGCTATCTGGGGGCTTGTTAGTCAATACAGAGGAAAATTAGTGAACTTCGCATATGGCAATCTTGCCAGTCTTTTGGTAATTGTTACTTTTAGGAAACCTATACTTTTTGTTCCGCCCAAGGAAAGAGTCCCATATCTGGCCATCACTAACTTTTCCCTTCAGAAGTTCAGTGACCGATCACCAGCCATCAGAAAGTGATGTCCTAAAAAGTCAAATTTAGCAGGGAAAATATTGGAGTATTTGCCGAGAAAACACTTAAAAAAATTTCAAACCAGTCTCTTAGGGTTTGTGCACAGGGTGACAAGTGATGGCCAGATATGGGAATCTTTCCCCGCTGAATTTTGAAAATTGTTTCAGAATGTGTATTATTTGAAAATAAAGGTTTGCAGCCTTGACAGAGGCTACATGTACTTCATATGTTACCTTGCACTTGATTTTTATCATTTTGTATAAATGGACATGGGGAGAAAATGTAAGTCTTTCCAGTTTTGGTGGTGTTCGGCGCAGCAAATAGCTTCAAGAATAAGACCTATAATGTTAAAAGTAGTCTAAGTAGCTTTGACCCTATTTATCGCCTAGTCCGAGTAACTTGGACCCAACTTATCGCCTTTTTTAACATTCGGACATGGTCTGGCCATCTGTTCCTTGCTCTATGGTCTGGCGATAGTACATGTAGGGTCCAAGCTAAACCGCATCAATCGGTCGACACAATTTTGTTCTTGACCCAAAAACCCAACATAGCCCAACAAAAACATCAGATTTCACCCTCAAAATGGCCTACAAATTACTAGATACGCCACCTGAGGTACAAGTAGACATCAATGATTAAGATGGTTGTACTGAAGTTTACTTGCGATCAGGATGAAAAGTGAAATTACCCGTTCAATTTCGAAGGCTCCCCTTGCGATGGTGAACACGTTAAATTTCTGACTCGTGTTTGAACGATGCGATGTGGTCATGCCCACCGTACATTTGATGGTCCCCTTATCCTGAGTGCGATTCCGTTCCCGAGTGCGATGCATCAATTATGATAATGAGTAGACTGGATCTCGTTTGTAAACACAAATTTCGAACGATAATAGGGAGTCGGGAAGTAGGGCAGCTTTTATGGGTGGAACCAGTTCAGGCTAGTTCCTGACTCCCTTTTACCTTTCGAAATGCACTTGTGTTTATAAACGTGATCCAGTCTTCTCATTATCATAATCGATGCATCGCGCTCGGTAACGGAATCACACTCGGGATACAGGGACAATCGAATGAATGCTGGGCATGACCACATTGCATTGTTCAAACACGAGTCGAAAATTTAACATATTCACGATGGCGAGGGGAGCTCTTGGAATTGAACGGGAAATTTAACTTTTCATCCGGATCATAAGAAAACTTCAGTTCTTTGACCTTAATCAGCGATCTCTACTTGTACATGTACCTCAGGTGGCGTATTTAGTTATTTGGTGGTCGTTTTGAGGGTGAAATCTGATGTTTTTGTTAAACAATGTTGGGTTTTTGGGTCAAGAACAAAATTGTGTCAACTGATTGATGCGGTTTAGCTTGGACCCTACTATCGCCAGACCATGTCCGAATGTTAAAAAAGGTGATAAGTTGGTCCAAGTTACTCGGACTACTTATCACCTTTTTTTTTAACATTTAGACATGGTCTGGTGACAGTAGAGTCCAAGATACTCACTTGACTTAGAAGGAGGTTTATGCGTTTTTTGGCTAATATTTTAAATTTCCGTTCAAATTACAAGCAGAAACTCACCTACATGTACAATGTATGACACAATATTCATCCTTTGCTTTATGCAGCAGAGAATCCTCTTATTTCAAAATGACGATATGATCAAGTTTAACCCGAAAAAAATTATATTTTTAATGCAACTCCCGGTATTTACAATTTTACAAAATAATTCCCTTGCGTTAACGTACACATACACACGAAGCAGGTTGCTTCTAGGTTATGGCCGTATCATATGCGGGGAAAAAAAACGCATCCTTGGATCGGGACAGCCAATCGCAAGGCACCTCGATTATTTATGCTGAGTAGGACATGTAACTGCCGTCGGGTATTCTGAATACTGCATACACAGTAAAGTCCATTTTGCCCCCTACCGGCCCTAATGTAAAAAAAAAATTAAAAATGAGGATTTGTAGAGTCGTAGTACATATGTCCAGATAAACAACATTATTTGCTTTTTGTGGGTTGCCGTGATTTGGGTTTTCAAAAATAGTGGTGATTGGTGAATTACTCGAATTCAGATAATTTCTGCTTTCTCACACAAAACTGTCTCCACCAAGCAGCCCTTACTTGATCCTTGTCTAGTTAAAAGTTGTTAATGGTTTTAAGGATCTCATTTTTTGGAGAAATTATTTGGAGTTTTATTCATCAACATTGGGCTACCGACTTGCACGGATATAGCAGACATGTATGAGAGAACTGACCTGCTGCAGTTGACGTCATTCCCTTGGTTCAGTCTGACCATTTTATGTAAGGGGGGATATCGATACGGTGATATCGATATGGCACTGGGTCTGCTGTCGGAGATCAAAGTTGTAAGACTCCGTTCACAGCTCACCGAGGGATTGAACAGATGTAAAGACATTACACTAAACATTTAAAACTAGACACATTTTGAAAAATAAGATACATGCAAGTGACTCCTACAAACAGAGCAGTAAACTGAGGCTCACAGCTTTGAAGACCCCTGTTTATTCAGACGTTGATCTGCTCTGGGTGGATTTGTGTTGATTTCTACACGTGTAGGCGAGAGGAAAGTGTTAGGCCTTAATACGTGGTAGAATGGGAAGACTGTTTGAACAGTTAGCAGCCAGCAAGATTACGGATAGCCAAATCGTAGAGGCTGTTGCCATCCTCATTCAATTTTGTGAGATCTCCAGTGCGTAGCTCCATGTTGTTAAACATGTTGTGGGACATCAACGTTGGTTGTGTGGCTTTTACCAAGGACTTGGATCCACATTGTTGGGCATATAAGGGAAATATTTGGGGGGATTGTTCACTTTGATGATAAAAGCATGGCATTTGGCACACAGAGTATGTCTTAACCCTAACCGAACTCAACCCATCAAAGTTCAACAGCAGGTTTGTTGTTTAAATCTGTTGGGATAGGTACAGTACCCCTAAACTGATGGTCTTTTACACTGGGGTTGGCATACATTGTACCTTCAGAAACTAAGTCCAACAGTTTGTGTGTGTTTACAATTTCACATGTGGGTTCTGGAATTTGCCAGAATGGGTATGGTTCCTAGCAAATTAGGCTGGGGAGTTAGGGTTAAATTGAGAAAGATATTTGGCTATATAGGGCCATCGCAGATTTGTCCTTCGCAAAAATATAGAATAAACAAGCAATTTTCAAATTGGCTGCCGTTTCCTGTTATTCTATATTTTTTCAAAGGACAAATCTGCGATGGCCCTATGGCCAAATACATTGTATCTTTCTCATGACATACTCTGACTGTGTGCCAAATTCCGTGCTTTTATCATCAAATGAACAATCCCATCACCTATCTGCCATACTAATGAACCTACATACAGGGTGAGTCAAAAAAGGGGAACCCAAACCCCATAAAATATATTTCACATTAAAAAAAAATGTAGCACCAAAAATGATAATGACTGGAAAGCCAATTTCATTTATAGCTACTTTTAGATGTACAAATTACTGAAATTAATCAATCCGTTAAGGACGGGCTTTCAAAGGGATTCTGTTGAATATTTTTGCCGTTTAAACTGAGATTTTATCGCTGGTGATGTTTGAAGACAATTGCGACGACGATTCTTGAAATCGCATTTTTTTGGGACGAGACAGGTTTTAGGGTCATTGTGTTTAAATGGTGATATTCTTTGAATGGATTGACCAATTTCAGTCATTTTTTCATCTAAAAGTACCTTATGAAATGGGCGCTCCAGTCATTATTATTTTTGGTGCTACAACCTATTTTTTTTTTTACATATGAAATATAATTTTGGGGTTTGGGTTCTGTTTTTTTTTTACTCGCCCTGTAGTACTCATGATACATGTATACGTACAATGTACATGTACAACTTGTCCTCTAAGCCTATTAGCCATTTTGCTTGGAATAGCACCCCAGGATTTGCACAAATTTCTTGAGGATTGTAAGCCAAATTTGTTTTAGTCAAGAACACCTCAATTCAATTGGATTTGTTATTCATGAGGCACATGCAACACTGATCAATAAACTTATGTTATATTGTTCTCCATCTTTTCTTTTGTGGGTGCCTGCAACTATCTATAAAAGGTTATTGTTTCTTTTGCGCATCTGCTGTGTGAGTAGACTGGCTCCTGGTGCCTACTTTATCAATAAATTGTGATAGGATGGCAGGAACCAGTCTGCCCTGCCAATTTAACTCAAAACTTGAAAAGTAATTATTCCATAATTAAACACCACTAGTTTTGTGGTTTGATCATATTTCTCAATCAAATGTAATTTTTGCTTTTTTGGGGGGGGGGGGGGGGGAGGAGGGGGCTTGAAACTCAAAAATGCCAACGTACACACGTATGTACACACAAGTACATCTTTTAAAATCATTTGAAAAATATGTGCGTCATACCTTCATGGCATGATTCTGTGGAAGCAAGAGTCTGTTTCCGATGTGCATGCATAGTACCTGTTGTCACTTCCCCCAATATTAGACGGGGATCACCACAGCTTCCTATGAGAATTGCGACCCACAGTTTGCGTCACCACTTCCATACATGTGGCCTGTTTTTTTTGCTGGTCATTGGCATTTTGTTAAACCTACCAGCATTACTTTGTTTTTCATTTTTTATGATATTGTTGATGAACATGTGGTGGCTTTTCTGTCCATGCTGTGGTGGGAGCCAGCCTTTATTGACAACACTTACAATGCAGGGATACCCTGTAGACTACACAGCCAGAAATACTTGAAATATTTGGCTGATGAACAAAAACACTTGTTTTCTCTCCATTCTTGTCTACTGGAAAAGTGCTACATGATGTTAAAGGTGCACCATAACCAGATTTCACGAACATTTCATGGCTTGTTTTTGATATTGTTTACTACAAACTAGTGGTGGGATTTAAATCCGGATTTTTTAAAGTTCGGTTTCAATTCCACCATTTGGTTTCGATTTTGGAAACCGGATATTCGAAACTAACCTTGAAAAAAATTAAGCCTTCCGTTTTTTTGTGACACAATCTAAAGAAAACAACTGGAACATCCCCTAATATGCTCATGGTCTCTGACTTTAAAGGGAAGATACAACATTTGCAAACATCAAAAAACGAAATCATCAAGTTATCACGAAATACCTTACTGGATTGTTATGGAATGACAGTCTAAAGCATCCTGTAAAATCGTGGCTCCTGGTGTGCTGACATTTTAAAGAAAATTTGTATTTTTCCAATGCTGGTTAGCCAACCAGCGTTGGAGAAAACTGATTTTTTTTCAAAAACTGCTCCTAGTTGTTCACATTTAGTTATTCAGTATTTTCTTTGCAATTGATACACACCTGTGAAGGGGTTGGAGCCTCCTAGACTGATTCTCTGACCTAACAATTCCCCAAAGTCTATAAATTGCTCTGTTTCATCTTAAGTGGGGTCAGGGAACCAGACTACAAGAATATGATAGGTTTTCTTGGTTTTGCCAGCATCTACAACCCCAAAACGTGAATTAAGTCAGTTTAACAATATTTGCTATAACATACTAATCCTCCAAATCCATTTATTTCTGAAAATTGCAACAAAAGCAAATGTTGTACATTCCCTTTAAAGGGAATATACAACATTTGCAAACATCGAAAAACAAAACTACCAAGGTTTTGCGAAATACCTTAATAGGATGTTGGTAAATGACAGTCTAAAGCATCCTGTAAAATTATGGCACCTGGTATACTGTCATTTTCAAGAAAAGTGGTATTTTTGTATCAATTTCCAACGCTGATCGGCCGATCAGCGTTGGAAACAACTGGCTTTTTTTCAAATACCGGCCCCAATTGACCATTGCACTTGTTTGCAATCGATTACAAACCTATGAACGGGTACGAGCCAGCTAGAGTGGTTCCCTGACCTTACAATTCCCCAATGTATGTAAACTGCTCTGTTTCTTCTTATATGGAGTCAGGGAACCAGACTACAGGAAAATGATCGTTTTTCTTGGTTTTTATAGCATTTTCAAACCTAAAACCTTCAAAAAGTCAGTGCATCTATATTTGCTTTATATTTCCAACCCCCCAATTCCATCCATTTCTGAAAATTACAGCAAAAGCAAATGATGTATATTCCCTTTAAGTGCATTCACATGCTAGTGGTGTATGAATAGCCTGCCCTTTCGACTTGGAAGAGAGTTCCCATTTCTTTTCTACAACATTTACATGTCTCGATTGTTTTTGTAAAAGGCCCAGTGGTTATTGAATCTTGAAAACTATACCCAGTCATTGCGAGGGCATTTCATGCGGCACCTCACTCGTCACTTATTGTTGGCATGACTGTGAGCTCGATGGGAACTTCCGGTAAATCACAAACTGTTATTCGTGTTTTCTCTTGAGAGTGCTTCTCTTGGACGCTTTTCTCTTGAGAGTGCTACTTTAAAACCTGTCTTCTGACATGCCTGGTGAGGATTGGAGACAAAATAGAGAAGAGACAGAAGAGGAAAAATTGCTGTCATATGCCAAGTACATGTTTACAAGCATGTACTTAAAGCTACAGTCTATCATTTGTAGCCATCGAAAAAGTAATTATTGTTGAAAAGCCTACTTGATTTAAAGATACTAACATGACTAATGGGAATAAACTCCCAGTGAAATTTTTCTTTTTGGCAAGCTGTCATTTTGAAGAAATCAATGAAAGAAGGTCATTCCAACAATGCGTCTAAAGACACATTCTTGGAAATTTCCGCTAGTAGCTCGTTTTTAATTTGGCAAAGCGCGTGCAAGCTTTGAAACGACGCACACGCGCGCACGGTTGCTATAATTCGTGGGATCAGTGCGCGACATCGCTCAGCTGCAATCAGCTGAATGAGAACGTGCATGGGACGCTGAATTCAGGCGCAATTCAAAACATGACTCAGCAACTTTTGATTTGAAATGGAGATCCTAGAATATTGTTTTCTCGGAATACACAGCATTCACTGAGCTACATGTAAAACCCTGAAGGTTAGTTGTTCAGCACCCTTCTTTAGATTTTGAGCTCTTTTGTTGCTTCAAATGAACATAATGCACAAATTACAAATGATGTACTCTACCTTTAAAAAAAAGTGCATTCACATACATTCATGTACTACGTACAAAGAATACAAATTTACAAAGAATACAATATACACGTACATGTACGTGTGTGTAATTTCCAAGGGAAACCCTTCCAATATCTCTCAAAAATGTTTTCATGTTACATGTACAGTGTACATTAATTTGTAAATTGCTCTCCTGTATACATGATACATGCCTTTTCAATTAATTTTTCGTCCACAGTTTCTAAAATTTTGATATTCAATGAATGCGTATTTTAATCAATCTTGAAAGTATAGGCCTGTTAAAAGCCTCCTTTGATTTTCACTCCAAAAAATGTTTTTGTTTGGGAATCGTCCTTTCATTTTTCTTGTCCACAATTGTGTTATGCATATGTACATAATGTATACTATTGTGTGCGTATATATATTTATGCATGCATAGGGCTTATTGAAAGCAATTTTTAAAAGATGTGTGGACCGTTATAGAGTAATTGTGTGAGGTCACTTTTTGAGTGGCGTTAAGCCCATGCTTGCGTATTATTTTCATACATATTGCTTTTTGCTCAATGCACTGCCATTCAAGTGGAGGTAACAATTAGGGTGCAGTGACGCAGTCAGTGTTTAGTCATGAAAATTCCATTGAAAACTATTCAGTGATAAAATAAATTTATCCTGGTCTAGAGGCTTGTTATACACTCTGCAACACGCCATGAGATGTGTGTTGTTGTTTTTTTACTTTTAAGTAACAACAAAATTTGATAGTTTTGTACTAGGCAGTTTCTAAAAAGAATTTGGAAAGATGAAAAAAATCAAAAAAGCAAGATTTTTAATTTTTTTTATTTTAAATAAACCTACATTAATTTTTTTTTTTAATAAATAAACCTACATGTAGTTCCCTTTAGTTCCTTTTTATCAGACCATTTCCCTCTTACATGGTACTTGTAATGTACCACTAATGTTTTGAAGGGAAATACTAAATGACCTTTTATTTCTTTCTCTGGTTTGGTAAGGTTTGGTCCGGCGTGGTTCAATTTAATGTGGTTCACATTATTACCCAAATCCTAAGAAAATAAAAAATTTCAGGAGAAAATTATAATCACTTTTTTTCCTTGCTTGGGTTCGGTATGGTTTGTTCTGGTGTGGTTCAATTCAATTTGGTTCCTTTATAATAAACCAAATTCTTGGAAAAAATATTTAGCAGAATTCAATCTTTGTATTTATAATTTGTTTAAAATGGGTCATTCTATAAATTGGGTCCAAAGTGTGACATTTGTCCTGTCCCTGTTACCTTGGTACTTTGTAAATTACCATTGCAGTATCATTATGAATGACTTCAAACAATGACTTGAAGCTTTGCATGGCGGATGAGATAAAATAGAGGAAATTTTCGGGGTCTACCCGATGTTCCCCAATACCGATGTTCCCCACTGCCGATGCTCCCCGAATCCTTATAGGGTTAGAGTTAGAGTTAGGGTTAGGGTTAGGGTAAGGATTTCAGGGAACATCGGTATTGGGGAACATCGGTGTTGGGGAACATAGATATGCACCCAAATTTTCGGGTAACACCATGTGGAAAGAAATTTCTTCTTGCAAAAAGTGTGGTTCTGAAAAGAACCGATTGGATGAGTGTATAAACTCGATGTTTCGGACAAAAGTTGTGTGTTTGTTTTTTTATAAAGAGCACACTCTCCGAAACGTCGAGTTCTACACTCAACCAACCGGTTCTATTCAGAACCACACTTCTACCTAGAAAATTTCTCTCCACATGGTGTTACCCGAAAAGTTCCTCTATTTTAAGTTTTTTTTATGTTGTTGTGTTTGCTATTCATAAACACTCTTGAAGGATGACGGCATTAAAAAGAATTATGAAATCACTGATGTCAGATGTAACAGGGACAGCAGAATACAAGTGGACTCAACGTTTATAGAAATTCCCAATACAGTGTTGTGTAGTGACAAACCATAGTCTGTTTAAATCAATAAGGTTGTTTGGTTGTAAAGATACATACACTCCAAGTCCAAGCAAAGTAAAATGGTTGATTTAATCTTTTTAAATGGTTGATACGGTCATGATAAGCCCTTCCCAGGTCCATTTTATGCTATCTGGAGTGGGTTTTAAAGGGGATATACAACATTTGCAAACATTGAAAAATAAAACTACCAAGTTTTTGCGAAATACCTTAATAGGATGTTGGTAGATGACAGTCTAAAGCATCCTGTAAAATTATGGCACCTGGTATACTGTCATTTTCAAGAAAAGTGGTATTTTTGTATCAATTTCCAACGCTGATCGGCCGATCAGCGTTGGAAACAACTGGCTTTTTTTTCAAATACTGGCCCCAATTGACCATTGCACTTGTTTGCAATCGATTACAAACCTATGAACGGGTACGAGCCAGCTAGACTGGTTCCCTGACCTTACAATTCCCAAATGTATTTAAACTGCTCTGTTTCTTCTTATATGGAGTCAGGGAACCAGACTACAGGAAAATGATCGTTTTTCTTGGTTTTTATAGCATTTTCGAACCCAAAACCTCCAAAAAGTCAGTGTAACTATATTTGCTTTATATTTCCAACCCCCCAATTCCATCCATTTCTGAAAATTACAGCAAAAGCAAATGATGTATATTCCCTTTAACTTGATGATAATGCCTACATAAATGCCTGTGGTAAGGCTGCTCCGCCAGAATCTAGCCCTGTGTGTATGCTGCACTGATTTGTGTTGACAGAACTTTGCAGTGCCTGTGAACTTTACCACTGGTCCCCCATACACCCACACTGGGCAAATATTAGTGGATTGACTAAAGTCTGTTGTGTTGGGTTAGGCTATTTCACACTGCCAAGCCTTACGTCAAGCCTAGCATGTTGGCATTCACCCTACCCGTATTGTTGACGTACAGTCTATTCAGCCGGACTTGCGCAATACTTTAATTCCCTGTCCTGATCCAGCTGAGCTATTTTTAGGACTTAGATTTTTGTGGCAAGAGTTCCGATTTTCGGTCAAACAATTCTTTTTTTTTTTGGTGGCATGTGTGTCAAAATAATTGTTGGTATAGGCTGCCTTATAGAATCTTTTACTTTAACGTTAAAAACTTGTTAATTTGGTAATAGGCCAAAAGGAGTAGGCCAGTTTGAGGAACTTGGCCAAAAAAAATCAAGACAATGGTTTGGAAGAGTTTTCCCGGTGTGTTGTCTGAGAATACATGTTGGTACATTGACAGCAGTGTTGTAGGAATTTAACAGGTCTTTTCTTGCACACACGGTCCTTAATTACAAGTGATGTGTTTTTCACAAAGCTTCATTTATGCCAATCATGAAGGTTACTTTCACATTTGTCAGAAAGACACATAAAGATAAACTTTGAGAATCTATCTTCCATCCTGAATCTAGCAAAATCCTGTCACTTACATACATGTACATACATGTACTTAAAAAATAATTGTACTAAGGCCAAGTAAAAAAAAATGTTTAGCTTCCTGCTTTTTAAAAAAAGGAAGGAGGCGGGGCCCCCTTTTTTCCTTCCAAAATGGCCGCCCAACCGGGCTATTTTTCAAGATGGCCGCCAGCTTTTTTTTCAAATAATGACATACCAGCTTTATATGGGCTGGATGTAACAGACAAAGATGTCACTGTTTAAAATGTATCATTTTTCGTGAAAAAAAAAGGAGGCGGCCCCAAAAGGAAGCAGGCAGGGACGCTAAACACATTAAAAAAAAAAATTGCCCTTACATGTAGTCATTCAATGACACACGTACTTAAAAGGTACATGTACATGTAATCGTTTGTTTTTGCTGTAATTTTCAGAAATGGATGGATTTGGAGGTTAGTATTGTACATGTATAATAAATATTTTTACATACTGACCCGTTTAAAGTTTTGTGTTTGTAGATGCTGGAAAAAGCAAGGAAAAAGTGCTGTTCTTGTAGTCGGGTTCCCTGACCCTACATGTACTTGGAAATTGATATAAAATTTGATATAAAATTTGTTTCAAGGTTTATTCTGCAAAAAATCTGATACAAAATTGAAAAAAAAATACACTTTTCTTGAAACTGACAGCACATCAGGTGCTGATTTCACAGGATGCTTGAGACCACCCTAATATCCACTTACTGTCAAGTACATGTAAGGTGTTTCGTGATAATTTGATAGTTTTGTTTTTTGATATTTGTCTTGTCAAGTGTCTTGTTTGTCTTGTCTGGTGTCCACAAATCGCCTCGGGTGGCTATCAACGTACAGTCAAATGTTGTATATTACCTTTTAAGTACAAAATTGGGATTTGCAAATGTATACATTCACGTAATAATGTACACGTATCTGGCCCCATGTGTGATTGCGCTGTACACTTTTGAGCCATATTAAATTACTAGAGCACTGACTTCTCACTCTATCACGTAGAATACTCTCTCAAGTACCTGTCTGGGGGCAGATATTTTTAGTTAATGTGTGTGTGATCATAGAACACAAATTTGAATTTTGTGCACTAAATGTAACGTGGGAGTATAACGCGACCAGCGTACGTAGGCGTGATGTCAACAACAATAATTGGTAGGGCACATGTGTACATGATGTGCATGTTGCTTAGAAGTGCTTGCTTAAAGGGAATGTACATCATTGGCTTTTGCTGTAATTTTCAGAAATGAACTATTTGAGTGGTTAGTATAATAGATCAAATATTGTTACACTGACATGTTTGAAGTTTTGTGTTCGAAAATGCTTGAAAATCCAAGAAAAACAATAATGTTTAAGGAGTCTGGTTCCCTGACTCCACTAAAGATAAAATGGATCAATTATAGATGTCGGAAAATTGTAAGATAAGGGAGTCAGTCTAGCTGGCCTGCACCCGTTCATGAACATGTAACCAATAGCAAACAAAATTTGGACTGAAAAAAATTGTAAATTTGGAGCAGTAGTTGAAAAATAGTTAGGTTTTTCCAACGGTGGTCGGCTTTAGACTGTCATTTACCAACATCCTAGTAAGGTATTTCGTAAAAACTTGGTAGTTCTATTTTTCGATGTTTGCAAATGTTGTATATTCCCTTTAAGCGCAAAGCAAAATAAAGCACAAATTAACCGGTTGAGTGTTTTAACCTTGACTGCATTAGTTTCATACAGATGCAGATATATGCAAATTTCGAACCCTCCACTAGTTTGTGCACAAATATGGACGCAGCCAGCAGGCTACATTGGGCTGTGGCGAGTAATTGAGCTCTAAAAATTTAATATCCTATGGTTGTACAGTTCTGTGTCTAACTATAAACTGTACAACAAAACCAGATGTCAGGCAGTGGTAATCTTTGAAAGTTACATGTAGACTTCATCAAGTTTGATAGAAAGCGCCTTATTAAAATATCAGATACATCAAATCCCGTAGATGTACTTGTATAATAAATCATAAAATGCATGAACTTATTGTGCCAACTAGTGCCTGTACCTTGAGGGGATGTTCACAGTACATGTATATTGCAACATACATGTATGTAGTACACATAAAATTGGTGTTATTGTGTTTGATCTGAAGGGACATTTACGATAGCTACCCCGGTATAACAGTGGCTGATCTGGTAATTTAATATTACGTTGCAGAACTTGTATGTCACAATGTACACAGGAATCCTATTTCCTTTCGAAGATTGGGTTTCAGAATTTGCTCAAGGTATCCAATGATAAATGTTTGTTTGAAAATGTTGTATCTTCCCTTTAAAGCATTGTTTTCATTTATTTCTTGCAGATGATTAGTCAGAGGCAGTTTCCCTCTCTGAAGACGAACGTCATGTCCTTGCCCTCCGTCAGCTAATATTCTCCTGTTCAAGCCACTCTCCCGTTAACAGTTAGAATCATTAGACAACAAAGGTTCTATTAACAGCACACACACATGCTGGGAAGGAGGTGATTGCCATGCCTTTTATGCCTGATGAAGGACAATAGCTGAGAGCACACACACCTTGTATGTGGAGGGATTAACACGGCTATTGTGTTTGCTTGAAAGATTGTGAAGGCAGGAAGCCTGCAATTCCCAGTTGAGTTCCGACTGTGGATCGACTTCACTAGAAAATGCTCCGAGTTGTTCTCAATTAGTGCCAGTGGATGATCTTACTCGTATTTAACAAAAACAAAATGTAACTAGTCTTTCCAGGGCCAGGCATATCATTATCCAAGAATTACTACTTGCTTCAAGCATTTGTGTAGTAGAAGTAATGGCCTGCATTAGATAGAGCAGCTGCCATTGCAGAACATTGTGCCTGAGAGGAGAGTGAACGAAGCCTTCTGCCTTCAGTTTGTACTTGCATCGTGCATTCACCAAGATTACTTAGCCTTGATCAGCAGCCTTGAACATCTTGAGTTCATCAGAAAGCCGTTGAATTCCTTGATGGAAGGAGTGATTCCGTGTGCCTGGTTGTGCATCCTCTGAACTGGTGAACTGCAATCAAAGTTTGATGCGCCTTCTTTCAAGCTCTGTTCTCTGGAATGAATCCACATCCCGGCTTTATTCGTGATGGCAGAAGCCAGTCGTCTAGCTATTCCTCCGGATCCCAGAGACGCAAGTCCTCCCCTGTGAATATCCCAAGACAGGATTACGTTAATCATGGCGGAAGATTCCGTCATCTCCAGGAAAACTTTGGCCAAGCAGATTCGTGCCCGTCTGCTTTTTATCCGATCCATTCACCGAGTTTAATCCCATCGGAAGTTGCCGACATAATGTCTGAAAACTCTCCACCTCAGTCCAACCGGACGCCCTGTTGGCCGAGATCAACTTCTCCTCGCACTGTACCCGTTCACACCGTAGAAAGTGCAGAGGAGTCCAAGTCTGGACCACAGGATCGTTTTAAGATGCCAGTGTCTCACTCTAGAAGGGAAACAAGTTCTAGAGGAGATTCGCGGAGGACTCCTGGACAGATACATGTGGATCTGTTATTACCTACTGACAGACAACCAACTCCCGCAAACTCCACGCCCGCAAGAAGTCTTTCGTCTGATCCTGTGACTGTCAGGCCAGTGTCTCCGCGAATCCTAAGTCTATGCAATAAATTTGCCCCAGTGAATACCTCAACAGATTCGTATTTGGATCTTCCAAAGCCCCGTGCACGATCACTGTCAGCATCTGGAGCTTTGATTTCTAAGAAACCAGATTCCCCCGTTTCCCACTGCTTACAAGACGTTCGGTGAGCCCCAAGCCCACAAAGCTGTTACTTCCAAGTGATTCATCGGACTCGGAGACTGGACAAGGTTTGAGTGCAGCCACTAGAAATCTGCTATCCCCAGGCAACAGCCCCAGCAGTGGATATGGAAGTGGCTTCTATTCCAGCAGTCCCATGTGCCTAAGTCCTCGGAGTAATTCCCCCGCGCTAGCCACCGACCTGACTCAAAGTAGCGACAAAACAAGCCAAGACCACCTTGCTCTCCCTGATGTAGATAGCAGAAGGTCAGTACGGACGTCTAGCCAGGATAGTGGGGTCGCAAACATTTCTGTGGAATCGGGAGCACAGTCAGAAGGCCAAGTGCCGTCCAACAGTACAGCATCGTCCACAGAGACATCAGTGATAAGCCTGACTGTGCCCCACAGTAGACCCAAGACACTGACGCGTTCAAGCAATGTCTTTGAGAGTATCGACCGAGGGGACTCTGCCTCATCAGGTAGCAGAGAGCCAAGCCCCCTGTCTCCCGATGAAGGGTTCCAAGACAGTGACAAGTCCAACAGTTTTGATCCCACCCTGGCATCGTCACCTCGGGATCACCAAACCGCAAGGGAAGTCAAGAAGTCAAAGCTCACCATCAGACTTCGGAGCCCCGGGAGTTCACTAGACCAGTCCTCTCAGGAGTCCAACTCCCCCGAAGTGACCCTGCCGAACAACTCCCGGCCCTTTCTCACCGTGGAGGAGCGCCGCCGTGACTTTGGTTACCGGTCGGACACGTTACAGTCCAGTATGCAAAGCTTTGAGTGCCTTCCCTCCGTCATAGTCAGTGACCATTGCGACGAGGAAGTCAGTAACATTTCGTGGGACGGTAGCTTGAATACCTCAGTCTTCACACCCAGTAAGGCACCCTCTTCTGAGAGGGGCCTTACCATTGACGACATCAAGCGATCAGGGACGATGCGCAAACTGTCCAGTGCCAGCAGTATTTCCTCGTTCAGCCATGATTCCTTAGACGATGATCTGACTGATGATAACGGTAGCAGAGATGAGCCCAAAAAGGTAAGTACATGAAGAATTTTTTTTTTCTTTAACATACATTGGAGTAAATCTGCACATACTTGGAAGAAAGTACGGCACATTTACTTTATTGAAAACTTACGAGTATTCCAGATTTGTATTTGGGGTATTTTTTACAATATACATGTATACATCAATGTACGTACACATGTCATAGTCTCTTTTTTTACAGTAAGTTGGTTTAGAAATACGCTTTAGGCATACAATGCACATGTGTATTTTACAGTATATTTCTACATGTACAATGTATCGCATTGATCATTGATAAGATTTTCAGTTGATCTTACACACCATGACTCAAGCTTTTGACACATTTTATTTTAAATAGATTATATTCAATCAGATAAAAACAACCACTCATGGTGATTCATCTCCACACAATGCTGATTTGGCTGTAAATGCAATGTCATTGAAGAAAAAATTGGTCATTGCTTGCCATGGTCACGGTGATTAGCATTCCATCGAAGGTCACTGTGGTTTGTCGGCAGTACCAGCAACTTGTTATTGCTGGATATTGTGAGCAAATGGGCAATTTCAGGGGCATTAACCGGTACAAATAATAATGTACATTATACAAACCATGGATACGGAATGCTAAGTACTGTCAACATGTACGGTGTACGTACATCTTGTCATTAAATGTTATTTATCTACTCTACTTGTGTACAAGATATTGAGTAATTGTACATTGTACGTGTACATTCCAACCAAACAAATTAGACTAATTTTTGTACATTTTCATCTCATTATGGCAGGGAAAGCTGTGTACATTGTAAGGGAAAAAACAAGACAATTTTGTGTTGTCCTCTTCCAACCAACTCAAAAATCTCGAAATCTCCGGTTGGAAATTTTTGACTTGAAATTTATTTAAAATAAACTTTAACGTTACTGTTTCTTTTATAAGATGGAATTTTGCATCGGGGTGATATAAATCAAATTAGGTTTTGCCCTTCACCGACGTTTAAACACTGCATATTCAGTGTGTTACCCCCCCCCCCCCCCCGAGTGAAAGTTGGAAAAAAAAACACTCGAGTGGGACTCGAACCCACGACCTCCTGCTTTCTAGTGCAGATAGATGTCTTACCACTCGACCACCGAGCTGTTAATGTTTCGTCGTAATGCCATAATTGTGCATGTCGACTTGAGACATTTAGACTTCCTTTCGACCAGTAATGTGGACTAAGCTGAAGATGGTCAATTTGGCTTCTGTTTTTGTAATACAGTAAGGCCCGATAGAAGGCGGCCGCTGAATGGTGAGAATCTGGAGTCTTGTTTGGCATAATTCATCGCTGAATCGATGCGAGTATCATGTATAAGTGCTAGCGACTATTCCATAAACTTATATTGAGCCAGCCTTTCTTCAGAATTTTTCGGGAGCTGTCTAGAAATCAAATTGAATAAGAATCCACTTCACGAACTTGTAGTAATTTCATCAAGTCTGTCTTGGTTGACAGTCATATGCCATCTCTAAAAGTGACTGCTGCTTGCAACTCATTCTTGATTTGGCTAGAGAGTTTCCCTCTGGCCATGGAAAGGTTATTTTTTTTTTTTATTTCTTGTGGCCCTTCTTCACTTTTGATCTTTCTTTGAAAAGCAAAGCAATTTGTCGGGGGTTTGGATATTTTTCTTTTTTTCAGTAATCAAATTGTTCCTTGGACAAAATGCAATAAAACTGACCTTGCTCCCTCTGCTTATTTCCTTCTACTCCTGAGCGTAGAATGATTCCAGTCAGAAGACTTGATGATCTCCTGATTCTTGTTATTTTTTCTGCGGGAGATTCCTGCCTACATGTACTGTAGTCTTCAAGTTAAAAGATGCATATTAAGCCAGATTTCACAAAACTTCTTAATGTTTTAGGTTGTTTACTTGTGTGAACCTTGTTTTAGAGGTCTGGGGGAATCCACATTGATGTCTTACATTTATGGAAAAAAACATTGAAAAACTCTGTTTGTTTTTCATCTGATGCGGCAGCAGTTTGGGTTTTTCTACCGGTACATGCATCGAATTTTGAGCCATACTGATAATGTACAACTTTTGCAAACATAAAAAACAAAACAACCAAATTATTCTGAACAGGGGTGTGAAATCTAAGCTTTAAAGCTGATTTCAGCTTTTTTGTGTTGGATTTCAGCTTTTTTTTCAGCTTTTTCCCTCACTTGCTGCGTACAACAGTATAGGAGATTACCAAAGTTCAGCTTTTTTACACCTTTTTTTAAAGCTGTTTTCAGGTTTTTTTTCAGTGGTCACTCACACCCCTGTCTGAAATATCTTACTTGGCTGTAAGTGAATAACAGTCTCAAGCATCCTATGAAATCATGGCACCTGGTATGCAGTTATTTTCCAGATTTTTATATCAAGTTGATGGTCAACCGACCATCGTTGGAAAAAAACTGACTTTTTCTCAAATACTGCCCCCAATTTACCAAATTTAGTTAGTCCACATTTTGTTTACAATTGATTACAAATCCGTGAACGGGTGTAAGCCAGCTAGTCTGGCTCCCTGACCTGACAATTCCCCGACGTCTATAAATTGCTCTGTTTCGTCTGAAGTAGGGCCAGGGAACCAGACTACAAGAGCGACATTTTTTCTTGGTATTTCCAGCATCTATGAACACAAAACTCTGAACAGGTCAGTGTTACGGTATGTTATAAAATGCAAACCCCAAATCCATCCATTTCTGAAAATTACAGCAAAAGCAAATGTTGTAAAAATAAAAAGACTGGCGCCACATAAAATGTATTCAATTCGCTGTGAGATTCACTATGAAACATTGTATCAGGTCCCACACTAGATTCATAAGTGTACACAAATGCCCAATAGCGATCCCACATGCCTTCACACACATGTTTGAAGAAACTCCCGAAACGAAATGCCACTGAAATAAGAAACGCTCCAACAGTTCGATTTTCGAGGACCAATTGTTTGTACATGTACATGTACCCTGAAATTTCTTTGTGCCGTAATTACATGAAAACGGCACGTGTGTGTTTTTAACGATCTTTCCAACTATGTTCATTTCATGGTAAAAAAGTGCACCTTTAAAAAAACGCCAAATACTCCCTGACATAAGCGTACCTTTATTAAGACGTTTGCCGGTACCTCATGCTCTTTTTCAATTTCACACGTGCGTGCGCTACTGGAATTGTAGTTTACCTTACATGAATCACTCTTGACAGCGCAATTACATTGTACAAGTCACTTCAGCTGGGAGCTATTGGTACTTGACGGAGACGAGCCACTTGTGAACATGTAATTGAAAGGGTGCTGCACTGTTCTAAGGTGCCTAGTTTGAACATTTCACACCCTGTCAGACAAGAGACTGCTCAGACCAGTATTTCCGGACTCAATAACTCACCACTGATGACATTGTACAGCGACATCAATATTTGCCATATTAACACACACACATGTACTAGGGCTGTGAGCAGTCACAAGACGATAAGTTGTGTGGTTTTATGTTTGTCAAGTGACACTCTTTTCGTTAAATGCCACTTTTATGCATAATTTGAGAGAGGTTCCATGAGGAATATTAGCTCAAATTTCTTCTTCAAATTTGTCAAATATCTGCCGTTCCACTATCAATTTTCGACAAGCGCAGGTTAGCCTGGCCATGTTTAACCATTTCGCACCGGATGACGTGTATACACGCAAAGGTTTTGCAGTATTCGGAACGGATGACGGATAAACATGCAGGGAGCGAGGCCGGAAATATCTGTCAGCAACCCGCGCGCAGCCAGCGAGGCCGGAAATATGAGTGTGCTGCCCGAGGAAGATGGCTTCAACCCGCCTGGCTTGAGGTCGAGTGAAAAGTAATCCCGTGCCTTGTTTCGTTCTTGTCAAAATACCAATATTCCCGGCGTGAACTGGTTAACTTGACCAGTGCATTTGGAAATGGAATATTCAAATACTCAATCAAGTCAAAGTTGGAATAATTCAAAATGAAATTATTCAAAAATGTTCAACCCTATTACATACGCATTGACTGGTGAAACCTTCATATGAACTTTTCGGTACGCACGCCGCATTGAGGCTGGAGAATACAAAAAAAGAAGAAATGGTCACAGTGCTTAGCAACCCGTCAAGAAGTTTGGAAGGTGCTGCATGTACAATGTACCGTACATGTACATGTACCTGTTCTCCTTTAGATATATAGTGTAAGTTGGGCCTACATGTATTTCTTAAATGAATATGAGAATGCAATTTGGGCGATTCGCAATGTAGTGCGCCACCAAGAGTTTGCCACAAAAAGTTCATTTTTCCCAGTGCATTGTGGGAGATGGTCGACAAATTCGCAGCGCGGGACATTTGAAATTGTTCGTTTTTTCGGTCAGTACCGTAGTTTCATAAGTGTACAAAATGTATGATTCAAGGATCTGTTTGCCCTTTTCTTTCTTTTTATCAATGGTGTTTTTTTGTAAGGCGGCAGAACGCTTTAAAATTAGCACAAGTTGTCTACTGACACTCATTCAAATGGGCCATGTTTTGTCAACAGTAACTTGAAAAATGGACTCTCCATGGCAAACTGCATTGTGAATCGCCCGAATTGGATTTGACTGGGTTTAAAAACAACTGGCAAAGTTCACAGGCAGAACAAATTGCGCTATAGTTGACATAAAAAAAATATAATAGTTATTGTGATTTGAGACTTTGCCTGATGATTTTCCTGCTGACAGTCAGTGTGTGCATAACATACATGTACATGTAGTAACCAAAAACATCAATTGATACATGTATGTTTGGTTTCTGTCGAGAACCAAACTTCTCTTTTAGTAAGTTCTAACTTCTTTTGTTATTGCTAGATGTTCAAAACTTAATCTCCCAAGTTTGTTGAGGCTCATTATTAAAGGTGTGTGTACATGTACATGCAGTAGGATAGAAGTAAATTGTATTGGTCAAAATGTACCTGTTTAAAGGGAATGTACAACATTTGCTTTTGCTGCAATTTTCAGGAATAAATGGATTTGGAGGATTGGTATGTTATAGCGAATATTGTTAATCTGACTTGTTTCACGTTTTGGGTTCGGAGATGCTGGGAAATCCAAGAAAACCAACCATGTTCTTGTGGTCTGGTTCCCTGACCACACTTAAGATGAAACGGAGCAATTTATAGACATTGGGGAATTGTAAGGTCAGAGAATCAGTCTAGCAGGCTTTTACCCCTTCACAGGTGTGTAATGAATTGCAAAGAAAATGCAGAATAACTAAATGTGAAAAATTAAGAGCAGTTTTTTAAAAGAGCCAGTTTTCTCCAACACTGGTTGGCCGACCAGCGTTGGAAAAATACAAATTTTCTTGAAAATGTCAGCATACCAGGAGCCACAAAATTAAAGGATACTTTAGACTGCCATTCCCTAACAATCCAGTAAGATATTTGTGATAATTTGATCATTTTGTTTTTCGATGTTTGCAAATATTGTATCGTCCCTTTAAAATTTCCAGATTCTTCTGCCCGACACAAATTTGAACCAATTGCCATTCATCTTTCATAAATTTAATGGATGGTGATTCAGCCCCAGATGCGCCGTCGACATTTGAATGGGATTATAAATGCAAACTGTCCTCTCATTATAAAATTCACCTGAATTTTTGTGGTTGTTCCACCCTACTGAAGCGCATAATTCTGCACGCCAGTACATTGTATCTACTGGAGATTAGCCCGCACAATCCGAGCCGTTGTAATATCATTAGACAATATAATACAATTTTAATTCACTGTGGAAGTTTCATCAATTAGTTGTCATGGTGACAAGTCTTTCCGTATCCTGTATCGCATCACGCTGGCCGCATATACTCTTGACTAAACCGTGAGATCTGCATAAATATCCCCGTAGCAATTGCGGATTCTCTGGAGCATCTGCTACACACAAGAGAGTAGGCCATTTAAAAGCAATTGAATAAGTAGGCCTAGGTACTCCTCACAAGGACATTTGTACATGTAGGTTAATTTGCAGGAAATGTGTACACACAAGAAATCTATTTCAAGCAGGTGCAGGCGCGCCATTCAGTGTCCAACACTGAAAGCGCGTAGTGCATTCATCACGATGAACTGATTTTTTCCTTGATTATAGTCACCGTGTACATGTACAGGGTGAGTAAAAAAAAAAGGAAACCCAAATAGCAGGACCATTTTCTCAATAAAGTTTTGCATGTAGCACTTCCAAACTCCATACGAAAACCCAATTAATAAGCTCTCTTTGGTGTGCGTTCTTTCAGCAAAACGAAAACAATTCACTCACATCCCTACATGTATGTGATTTGTTTTCGTTTTGCTGAAAGAATACAGTTTAGCTATTTTGTGATCCGTGGACAGAACTTTAAAACGGTGTTTGTGTTCCAAATTCCGTAACTTAAAAAGTACATTTTTAGTGATTTAAATGATTCTTGTACTAAAAGAAAGCTTATTAATTGGGCTTTCATATTCTAGATTTTGAAAGTGCTACATGCAGACCTTTATCAACAAAATGGTCCTGTCTTTTGGGTTTCCTTTTTTTTTTACTCACCCTGTGTGGCAGGGCCCACCTGGTTTCTGCAATAAAGCGTGTGGAATTTAATAGAGTTGCCTTCAAAATGTGGTTCTCAAATTTTAATAATTGAATCTGATTCTGCGTACATGTCTTTCTCTTGTGCACTCATTTCTATGCATTACATTGCTCTCCCTGTGCAGTTTTTGAGTTTCACTCCTAAAAATAGATTTTGTTTTTAAATTGCTGTTTTTCTGGCAATACAAAGAAATTACTCACTTTACTACGACGAACAATTGAGTCAAAACAAATCTGCCCCCGTATGGTTATTGAATAAGTACTTTACAAAATTTGAATTATATGCGGCTTGACAACGATTCATGCGTATCTTTTGTGCATTATTGGTACAAAAGAAACCTAAAATTTATATTTTCAGGTGGTGGAAGACGTCCAAAATTAAAAAAAAAAAACAGTGCAAATATGTATTTAAAAAGCAACTGTTACTGTCCATGGGGGAACCAGGAGTTGCATGATTCAGTGGACATGGCCAAGAAATAATGAATTTTGGAAAAAGAAAAAAAAACAACAACAAATGAGGCCCCCAAAAATACTAGTTCTGCTTCCGGTTACCCTATCTATCCTATTTTGACAGCCCTGACACTAAATGTTTTTTTTGGAAAACTGAGGGGAAAACCCCCAAACCATCAATTATATCTTTTACCCTTGACTACACGCAGACACTTACATGATGATCAACACACACAATTATGCCCCAAAACCCCCAAAAAACCCTACCTGCCTACCCTTTTTTCAAATGCTATGTAATCGGAAACGAAACTAATTTAAAAAAAAAAAAAAATGTTTGCCTATAAATCAAATTTCGGAGTCTGAATTAAATTGCTGTTCACCTTCACTGTCTGAGTCGGAAATCATTCTCAACAGCCATAAAATACGAATACGTAATACGAAAATGGACCATTACACACACTTACAGTGTATGTACCAGTACATAGTACTTGTACATAGTTACTGGTATGCAAGTTACCCAAAGGTCTACGTCATGTAGCTTATACATGTATGAATTCAGGATCATCTGTGTGATTTACATACTTGTACATGTATACATGTAGCATGAATAACAACTACATAGTTTTCCATTTGTTCGCTGACATAATGTTCCATTCTGATTAAATAACATTTCATACATTGTACATTTGAACAGAATGCATTGTACTTTTCATAGTCATTCCTTTATTCATTTCTTGAAGTGCTATATTGATTTTTCAGCTTATCTATTGTGTATTGGTAATTCCTTTTCTTGTTATTTTGTTGTTGATTTGTTCTTTTGCATTTTTTCCGTTTGATGACGTCGAGAAGTTCTCACTGTTCGAAGACAAACTACATTTTGCCTTCAAGCCAAGGCAAAGACAAGATTAAATTGTTTTCATTGGAGAATGGTTTCTTTTAAGTTTTTTTGTTAACCAGAGAGTTCACGTACATGCATGTACAAAATATATATTAAATTAAAGTGACATTTATATAAAGTCCTTCGTAGCTGGCAAAATCATTGATTTTTTTTGGGGGGGGGGGGGTACATGCAGTTGTACATTTTTATAACATCGTTTTTTAAAAATTGTCCTTTTCATGTTCACCGCCAATCTTCTCCGCCATATTAAAGGGAATGTACAACATTTGCTCTTGCTGCAATTTTCAGTAGTAAATGGATTTGGGGGATTAGAATGTTCTGGCAAATATTATTAAACTGACTTGTTTCACGTTTGGGGCTTGAAGATGCTGGAAAAACCAAGAAAAACATCATGTTCTTGGAGTCTGGTTCCCTGACCCCACTTAAGATGAAACAGAGCAGTTTGTCACCTTTGGGGAATTGTAAGGTCAGAGAATCAGTCTGGCAGGCTTGTACCCCTTCACAGGTGTGTAATCAATTGCAAAGAAAATGCGGAAAAACTTATTATGACAAATTAAGAGCAGTTTTTGAATAAAAAGCGAGTTTTCTCCAACGCTGGTCGGCCGACCAGCATTGGAAAAATACCTTTAAAAAAAAAAAAATGTCAGCACACCAGGAGCCACGATTTTACAGGGTGCTAAAGAATGTTATTCCCTAACCATCCTGTAAGCTATTTCATGATAATTTGATCATTTCATTTTTTTGATGTTTGCAAATGTTGTATCTTCTCTTTAAATTCGAAAAATATTTTTCAAAACATTCACGATCAGTTAAATTGTTTGGTCTACCCAGCTACCCTAGTGAAAATTTGGTCACACGTATGAAAGAGGGGCACTGACAATAATTTGTGGAATGATACATATTGAAAACATTAAACACAATGTACAGGCGGACAATGTACAAGCATAATACATTCACTGTGTGGACTTCCGAACAAAAGAGGTCCACATAAACCAGGTAGCAGCGACGTTGTGTGGACTTGCCCACGTCCACACAATGTTTCCCCCTCTCTGGAAAACAGGTTTAGAGGCATTTTTGGGTTAGGTTTATCAGTGGCAAAATGAAGAGAATCAGTAAAGGGAATCATAGAAAAAAATTGGGTTGAAAGAGTTAATTTCACAGTGTGACTAAAATGATTTTTATGCCCCGCGGCGAAGCCGAAGGGGCATACTGTTTCCGCCTTGTCCTTCCGTGGGTGGGTGGGTGGGTGGGTGTGTGGGTGGGTGGGTGGGTGTGTGGGTGTGTGTGTCCGGACAAATCTTGTCAGCGCGATAACTTGAGAAATACTTAACATATGAACTTCAAATTTGGTTTGTGGATTGTTCTTGGTAATCCTAAGAAGCCTTTCGCATTTGGGGCCAAAAGGCCAAAGGTCAAGTTCACAGTGGCTAAAACAATAGAAATCTTGTCAGCGCGATAACTTGAGAAATACTTTACATGTGAACTTCAAATTTGGTTTGTGGATTGTTTTTGACAATCCTAAGAAGCCTTTCGCATTTGGGGCCAAAAGGCCAAAGGTCAAGTTCACAGTGGCTAAAACAATAGAAATCTTGTCAGCGCGATAACTTGAGAAATACTTTACATGTGAACTTCAAATTTGGTTTGTGGATTGTTTTTGGCAATCCTAAGAAGCCTTTTGCATTTGGGGCCAAAAGGCCAAAGGTCAAGTTCACAGTGGCTAAAACAATAGAAATCTTTTCAGCGCAATAACTTGAGAAATACTTTACATGTGAACTTCAAATTTGGTTTGTGGATTGTTCTTGGCAATCCTAAGAAGCCTATTGCATTTGGGGTCAAAAGGTCAAGTGTCAAGTTCACAGTGGCTAAAACAATAGAAATCTTTTCAGCGCGATAACTTGAGAAATACTTAACATATGAACTTCAAATTTGGTTTGTGGATTGTTCTTGGCAATCCTAAGAAGCCTATTGAATTTGGGGCCAAAAGGTCAAGGGTCAAGTTCACAGTGGCTAAAACAATAGAAATCTTTTTTTTATTCTGAGATTATAGGGATTAGGGATTAATTCATATAAAACCTACAGAAGACACTAATGCTGTCAATGAATATTCCATGTGACCAAGGTACATGTAAGTTGATGTTAAAAGAGTGGTGTTATGTCATGGGAACAGTCACGGTTGCGGGGCATTTGTGTTTGTAAACACACCTGACTTGTTTTCACAGGTTTTTCTTAACTACCCGAAAACAAAAGAATGTCCACACTAGGTACATGTATGTAACGTAAACATGTGTGTTCACCCATATGGGTGAACTGATATGTTTGAAAACATTGAACAAAATAAATTGCACATAATGTTTCTGAAAATGCCTTCGTTAGAAATAAAATGTAGGCCTGTCTGCTAAAAACTGCATACTGGGATGTGCTAATGTGCTTCTGCTTTTGAAAGTAAAAAAGTTTACGGAACACCTGATCTCGATTATTTTCCATTTTAACATTAAAACATGTATACACATCACATCTGTATGGTCGAACGTCACATCAGTACCATGTACGTGAGACTTCTAAAAAAATTATACACGGAAAAGCCAATTTGCTGTGAAGGCAAAAATATGCATAAAAATTCATGATATTCAACTGCCGAATTAGAGACGATATTTCCCTTTAAATTATCTGAAAAACGACATTGGTGGCCATTTAGCATATGGAGCAGTTGGCTGAAAGATTACTGCTTAAGTTGTGTACTTAAGTTATCTTACTTGTACTGTACATGATACACACAAGTACATTGTAGCTATAAATGTGCAATAAATACATGCAATTTGTCTTGCTTGGATACACAACGGTTGTAACCATGCAGCGTTGTAACCATTAACGACATAACGGGGTGAGTTCCTTTTTGTACAAAATGTATGTTTCTACAGGTACAATGTAAGTGGGTCATTTTATAAATTTGGCGGCTGCTTTTTTTCTGACTCTGTAGTGTGACATCTGACATCTATGATTTTATATAATTCTGATGTACTCTAGTTGTCCTCCAAGTGTGATTATGAATAGCAAATTTACTACCTGTAGACCCAACAAAAAATATCTTTGAAGTCAAGTCTTAATGATGCTTGAATGGCAAATTACAAAGTACGACGGTAACAAGGACAGGAAAAACGTCACATTTTAGACCTAAAATTAATTGAATGACAAAATACATATATGTGTACAGTATGGTCTACAATGAACTGTATTGAAATAACTACACTGTACTTCTATAGTCGTCTGTTATTGTTTTTATTGGAAACAATGTTGCCAAAGAATCGGAACTGCCCAAGGACATGCGTCGATTTATATCGTTTTGTTTTTCTGGACATATTCACGAAAAACATACATTTAGATCTTGGGCCCCCGCTTGCTGTGGATTTAGTACTAGTATCGCTGACAGAGTACTGAAGTGTGACGTCAGCTGTCGTTGTTCTGTGGTTCACTCTGGTTTGCGCGCTGATGTCTTCGCACACTTACGGTAAACTGTGCGCGTGGAACAGAATACGCGGCGCACGTCAGTACTCTGTAGGATGAACACAGATTTTGTCCACAATACATGTACCGGTACTCGTACTTTTTGCCAATGGCACGGTCTTGTTTTTAATCGGCCAAAGTGCTCAGTGACAGGTGTGCACCAACTGCCAACAGGAGTAAAAAAATGACAAATTGCCAATGCATTGTACCATGTGATTGGGCACAGCTAAATAAAAAAACACAATCTATTGATGAGCGTTAGCCAGATCTTCTTTCCCATTGTTTAAGCATTTGCCTGCATATACTGCTGAGCCATTCACCAACAAGGAAGTGTAAAATGTTTGAAGTGTACATGTATGCCTACATGTGGGCAAGTACATTTACTCAGAAAAATGTTAAAGAGGTTGTGGAATACTCGAAGACATTTCCGTCATTTTTCGGGTATATGTAGCCTAAGGTGTGATGAAATAAAAACGACTATTGTGTCTGTCATGAAATGAGTACAAAAGGTACTTTTGAGAGCTGTTTTTCAGGTCCTGTTTCGACCCGAACGTGCAATTTGTGTAAAAGTCGTTGTTGGGGGCAGCAAACAAAACATAGTAAATCGTGACGTAATAAACAGGACTCCCGATGCAGCGTAGTATACACGAGTCATATGACGGAAATGTCTTTGAGCATTCCACAACCTCTTTAAAACCAGTATCGTACATATACATGTATGTACATGTACATTTACATGTGCATTGTACATGTACATGGAAGTGAACCCTAGCTCGTTGACATGTAGGCAACTTCTTGTTGCAGAATATTGCTGTTTGACTTCCTTCCTCTTTTATCCCAGCCCTCAGTGTGATACCAGCATGCATGCTGGTTTGAAGTGAAACAAGAAAATTATCTTTGCATTTATTGAGTACATGATTTAATTCCGGGTTTTTAAAATTTGGTTTCGATTTTGAAAACCGGATATTAGAAACCACCCTTAAAAAAAAAAAAATTAAGCCTTCCACTTTTTGTGCCACAGGCTAAACAAAAAATACCGGCACATCCCTCAAGCTGCTCCATGGTCTCTGATTGTAACTGCATTCACTCACTAGTGGTCTTCTTGGTTTCATAATAGCCTGCCCAGAGAGTTCTTTTATCCGTTTTTTGGGTCAATATTACAGCTCTGGGGTGTTCTTGTAAAGGCCCAGTGGCCATTGAATACCGCAAACTATACCCAGTCATTGGGAGGGCATTTACCACACTCATCACTTTTTGTTGGCATGACTGTGTGAGCTGGACGGGAACTTCCGATGACATCAGATTTGACCGTTACTCGGTTTGAGAACATTTAGGATAACCGGATTTTGGAATCTCCGATTTCTCCAACCACTGGTATGTACCGGTAGATGAAAAAACAACTATTTGAAACTGGTAAACACTTGTTGCATTGTGATTCATCGACGAAAATGATTATATTTTTTCTCCCTTAATTAACAGTTCCTGTTCCCTTTCTGGCTAGAATGCACCATTGTTGGCTCTAAAATGTGTTGCCCATGAAAATGCTAATAAATAGTTTAAAAGATCCTTTAAAAAGGTAGATTATGAATGTACACACAACAATGCCTTGAAAGTTGTGCTAATTTGAGTGTAATTATGGTGCAACGGAATATAAGGTCCCTGAAAATTGAGCTCTTAGCGTGTTAGTCTTTCTTTTTGAAATGCTGCTTCAAACACACATTGCTTTATTGTAATGTACATGTAGGTGCCGATGCCTGATTTCTCACAGTCCATGTTCATTTGCTGCACATATGCATTGATTGCGGCGCTATAGTCTGACATTGGCAGGTTTGGCTCTTATTAATTTGATATTGGATGGCTTTGATATCTGCTGGAAATGACGAAGGGGGAAAAAAACAGCTGCTGCGTCATAGGTGAACAAACTGAATCAGGCAATGATATTTCAATATTTTCGCCATACATGTAAATTTGTGTAAGATACATGTATGTGGATTTCTTATGAGTCCGGCATTTTGGTTTGTAACAAACAAAAAACACTCAATGTAGGGGATCTTGGTACAGGTATGTTTCTCGTTTGCTAGGAACCATCCTCAATTCTCCAAAATCCCCCAAAATTTTGCACTTATGTTCAAATGAAGGATACCCACTGCCTCAATCCTTCACAATCCTCCAACAGCCCTGCCTCTCAAAATGCATTCAGCCTCAATCCTCCAAAATCCTCCTCTTCTTCAAACACCATGCAGCCTCAATCCTCCAAAAACAACCGATACTGAATGTCCATATGCCCTCAATTGAACCCTCCACAATCTTCCCAAAATTGTATGTTGCATTCAGCCTCAATCCTCCACAATCCTCCAAAACCGCCAGCAGGACTTTGGAGAATTGAGGAAGGTTTAGGGTTAAAGGGAATGAACATCATTGGCTTTTGCTGTAATTTTCAGAAATGAACTATTTGAGGGGTTAGTATAATAGATCAAATATTGTTACACTGACATGTTTGAAGTTTTGTGTTGGAAAATGCTGGAAAAACCAAGAAAAACAAAAATGTTCAAGTAGTCTGGTTCCTTGACTCCACTAAAGATAAAATCGATCAATTTATAGATGCCGGAAAATTGTAAGGTAAGGCAACCAGTCTAGCTGGCCTGCACCCGTTCATGAACATGTAACCAATAGCAAACAAAATTTGGACTGAAAAAAGTGTAAAGTTTGAGCAGTAGTTGAAAAATAGTTAGGTTTTTCCAACGGTGGTCGGCCGACCACCGTTGGAAATGTATACAAAAATACCATTTTCTTGAAAATGACTTCACACCAGGTGCCATAATTTTACAGGATGCTTTAGACTGTCATTTACCAACATCCTAGTAAGGTATTTCGTAAAAACTTGGTAGTTTTATTTTTCGATGTTTGCAAATGTTGTATATTCCCTTTAAGCTTAATCAAACTGCTGATTTTGGCGTCAGTTGGTTAATATGATTCAGACAATGGAAGCTTCAACAACCAATCGTGTACCTCTGTCGAGTTTGATTGGTTATTTATGTTGCAATTCCACGAGTACTTGACTGCAAAGTCAACACGTACCCAGTTAAATTTACTCGTAAACGCACACCCCTAAAGCCACCACTACACTGCTGTTTAGTCACTACATGTAGTTTAGAGGTGTGTGGTTTGCCTATCTGAAACCAAACTGTATTTTTTATGACTAATACTGAGCATATCAAAACTTGGATATCGAATCACCAAAGTAAACAATTTGTGTTTCATCAGAAATACATTGTACACTCATGAATCAGTTAGAAATTGTGTACACAATTCCTTCAAATTACTTATTGTTACCCCCCCCCCCCCCGGAAAAAATCCAGATGAATAAATCATGTGCAAATATACGCACGATACAGTAAACGTTAGCCAGAAACCAGGAAGTTGGAGTCATTCAAAACTAGCGAACAGTCATCCCGGACTTACGGATATGAAATTTAAACCCCATTGAGACACGGTTCAAAGTTGAATTTCAAGTGCGCATTTGATAAATTGGCTTTTTGATATTGTACTTTTGTTGTATTGTAGGCCTATTGTAAGGGGGAGGTGGTGGATGGTGTGTCATTAGAGGGTTTAGTTGGAAGGAAACAAACATGGACACTAAATGTACATGTACCTGTAGAGGGACCAGTGTGAACAACGTTGAATGATGCTTGATGGTTCTTGAGAGTGGAACATATTGCATACGTACGTACAAAAAAGGTACCAAAGAAAGTTGGGTGGTGCTTTGTGACTAATAACATTCAATAGTTGGGCACATGTTGTGTTTTATACCCGGTATACATACATGTACATTTGTATCATCATGACTACAGTACGTAACTTTTTGCCAAATGTGTAAAGGACACAATAATGGCAATCAAAAGTGGGACGTTAACGATCTGAAGCAAGGTGAAAGCCGCATGCTGTTAGTTTTCTCTTGTTGGGAGAAACATCCCTTTAAGTGGAAAACAACATTGAAAAGATAAAAGGCCAAATTTTGTTTTTCACTGGTGTTTTTGGACAGTTAATGTAAGTTACATACATGTACATATGTGTCCACTTCCCACTTGTGCGTTCTTCTGCAAGTATCAAACCAGGCAATTGTGGGCTTCTTTTAGTCTTGTCAAGGTATCCATTTCTTATTAAAATCAAATTGCAGAAAGAAACTTGAGGGGGAGAAGAGGACACTGTAACCAACGTTATGTGGATGCCATAACTGTAAAAGTGGACACCATGAAACTTACGTCAACTGTCCAAAAATTACCATTATAGTAAGTGGGGGGGGGGGGGGGGGCCCAAAAACCATGCATTTGCAATAACATCACAGGAAATAACTTTGTTTAAATCTTGTTACAGTCCATGTCTCTGAAGTATGGATTCCATAGGTGCAAGTTAAAGGTAATTTATATACAATGTTCGCTTTTAGAAAAATGGACGGATTCGAGGGGTTAATATTTTATAGCAAATATCATTCCAATGACCTGTTTAAAGTTTTGCGTTCATGGATGCCGAAAAAAGACAAAGAAAAGTGCTTCTCTTGTCTGGTTCCCTGATCCGACCCTTCTGACGAAAACAAAATAATGTATAGACGTTAGGGAATTGTCAGTTCAGGGAGCAGACTAGTACCCAGCTCACGAAATGTAACCGATCACAGACAAAATGTGGACTAACTAAATTTGGTCAATTGGGGGCAGTATTTGAAAATAGCTGGTATTTTTCCAATGATGGTTGGCCAAACCATTGTTGGAGATTGATACAAAAATTCCACTTTTCTTAAAAATGACTATGTATTATTTAATTACAGTCAAGTAAGGTATTTCATAACAATTTGGTACTTATTGGTACATTTTGAAGTTTCATTTTTTAATGTTTGCAAATATCGTTCATTCAATTTAAGTCTCACTGGGAAGGATAAGCTGAACAAAAGAATAATGACTAATGAATAGAATACACTTAAAGGGAAGATACAACATTTGCAAACATCAAAAAACGAAATCATCAAATTGTCACGAAATACCTTACTGAATTGCTAGGGATTGACAGTCTAAAGCATCCTGTAAAATGGTGGCTCCTGGTGTGCTGACATTTTCAAGAAAAACTGTATTTTTCCAATGCTGGTCGGCCGACCAGCGTTGGAGAAAACTGGCTTTTTTCAAAAACTGCTCCTAATTTTTCATATTTAGTTATTCCGCATTTTCTTTGCAATAGATTACACACTTGCGAAGGGGTACAAGCCTGCTAGACTGATTCTTTGACCTTACAATCCCCTAAAGTCTTTACATTTCTCCGTTTCATCTTAAGTAGGGTCAGGGAACCAGACTGCAAGAACATGATTTGTTGTCTTGATTTTTCCAGCATATACAAGCCCAAAATGTGAAACAAGTCAGTTTATAACAATATTTGCTATAACATACTAATCCTCCAAATCGATTTATTTCTGACAAGTGCAGCAAAAGCAAATGATGTACATTCCCTTTAATTAAAGCAGATATTCAGTCGTGAATATTTATGAGCAAAGCATGCCTTGTAACAGAACTGCAGAAGAGTTTCTGGATGTTTTCTTGGATCGACACTTCTTTTGGCTTGTGAATGTTTTCAAAGTGTTTACTTGCAGTGTGTGGTACATGCAAGCATCATGTTTTCCTTCATTATTTTTTTTTAAAAAGTTGCCAGGAACTGAAATGTGCCGAATTGTTTTTAATAAGATTTTTTTCTTTTAAACGTGAGCCTTTTTTGCAGGGGGGGGGGGGGGGAATTCAGTTTTTTAGTCTCATTTTTTTTTTTTTTTTCTTGAAAATTATTTAAAAGTCAGTGTAATGCTTAAAATGTGCATTGTAAATTTAAACGTGCACTTGTAAATTAGTAAACCACCTCTGGTTTGATATGGGCAATTCCACGGTTGCTCACGTTACATTTTTGATGTACTTTTGAGTTTCCTTGGGCTGTAATTACCTTGCTGAAAAGGTTTAATAATTATCCCCGTGGTAGATAGAGTAGACCTAGACCTACCTAAGCACCAAAGAGGATATCCGGAAAAATGTGTTATGTATGATATTACAAGACGCACAAAATCGGTTACTCACATTACGAAAATGTAACGTGAGTAACCGTGGAATTGCCCATATGATTTGATTTTTTATAAAGTGGTACAGATTGCACTACATGTGCTATATCAGGACTGCCAACTTTGAGTAAGAGCTGAGAGTGAGAATTTTGCGATGGAGCTTGATCAAAACTAATGCAAGCGCCAAGCCCGAAGCCCTAATGCGGCCTGGCGTAGGGTTGGGGATTCTAGACGCTCTGTGGTGCGATCTGAGGCAATTTCTGACCACTTTAAACATTTTTTTTTAGCAAAATGTCATCATTTAAACATTGTTTTTTGAGTTTTTATGTATGTATTTTTTTAGAATGAGAAATATTGTGTGGGGGTGAGAGCATGAGAATAACCTGAATTTCGCGAGTCTCACGCTCAATGCATGAGTGTTAGCAGGCCTGTATACAGCAATCAACCTCAATTTAAGCCAAAAAAAAAAACGAGGTAAAATTGTACTCGGCATGCTCAGCAACTTACTGAGACTGTTCCCAAAATGTGTTTGCTGCCCTCTTCTGATGACAAGATATGACATTGCCGTGCAATCCGGAATTCATCTGTTGTTATCATTGAAAGGTGATGCTGCCCTCTGTTGACAATTTTTTTCTTATTCATGTGCAATAAGGTTTCAGAAAATTTGATTATTGATTATGGTGTTATTTGTATCAGGCTATTTGTTTGTAAAACAAAACACAGCACTGATTCATCTTGAACACAGTTTGGATTTTCCTTTAGAATGACAGACAGCCCACGAAACCCAAGAATTTATTAAAGATTGGGGGTTTGAAGTGAACACTTACTGTTTTATTTTAATCCTTTTTTTGGGGTTACTTAAAGGGAATGTACATCATTGGCTTTCACTGTAATTTTCAGAAATGAACTAGTTGAGGGGTTAGTATAATAGATCAAAATATTGTTACACTGACATGTTTGAAGTTTTGTGTCCGAAAATGCTCGAAAACACCAAGAAAAACAAAAATGTTCAAGTAGTCTGGTTCCCTGACTCCACTAAAGATGAAATGGATCAATTTATAGATGCCGGAAAATTGTAAGGTACGGGAACCAGTCTAGCTGGCCTGCACCCATTCATGAACATGTAACCAATAGCAAACACAATTTGAACTGAAACAAATGGTAAATATGGAGCAGTAGTTGAACAATAGTTAGGTTTTTCCAACGGTGGTCGGCTGACCACCGTTGGAAATGTATACAAAAATACCATTTTCTTGAAAATGACTTCACACCAGGTGCCGTAATGTTACAGAATGCTTGTGACTGTCACTTACCAACATCCTAGTAAGGTATTTCGTAAAAACTTGGTAGTTTTATTTTTCGATGTTTGCAAATGTCGTATATTCCCTTTAATCAAGAAAATTAAAAGCATCCAGGTTTTCTTGCAAGGAGGGGGGGGGGGGGGGGGGGGGGGGGGAGGGGGGCTGGCTTGCACGTGTCCCTCACAATTCTAAGTAAAAAAAATTAATTGAGTAAATAAACAGAAGAGAGATGTACGGTACCAATAGATAGCACCTTTTTTACTCGATTCTGATCCCCATATCCCTAGGACTTTATGAAATGTGATTAACTTGGGAAGGAAAATAAATGACATATAGTGTCACATGAGGTCAGCCCCCCCCCCCCCCCCCCAGCTCCCCCCCCCTCCCCAGCTCCCCCCCCCCCTCCCCCAACTGAAAACATCCTGGCTACACCACTGCTGTACCAGTACCTGCAATTGGTGTAAAATAATGGGGACTTTCTGCTGTCCCCACAGCGTCTCCGGTCCCCACAAATACTTTGTACCATGCTCGTACAGATGAGTGAATGTCCCCACAACTACGGAATAAGACTATGTGATCTTAAAATTAAAACTATCAAGAATTTATTTCTGTGTATGCAGAAAGCCGACAGTCACACTTTTCCAAAAATTTTACTTAAAATTACAAAAAGCGTATCATGATTGACCCCCCCCCCCCCTTTGAACATTCCCCTATATCCACCCCTGATGTAGGGCTGTTAATGTAATAAACTTTGATTCGAGGGCTTTCTCCCTGGCCAGCGTGAAACTGTATAAGTGTTTGTCATTTTTAAATTATGTACATCAAATGGTTGATGGCTTAATTTTTTTGGCTGTTTCTGTTTGTCCTTGTGTCATAAAATACATGTACCTAAAATTCACATTGAAATTGAAAGCTCAAACTAATTGCAACTAATAATGTTGAAAAACTTTATCAATTTGTGAAATTTTAAAGAGGTTTTTCTTGTGTATTCTTCCGTAATTGTGGGGACTTACACTCGTCTGTGCAAGGTATTTGTGGGGACCGAAAATGCTATGGGGACAGCAGAAAGTCCCCATAACTCGGTCCTAATTTGCCTAACAATAAAAAACTTCCCCATAACGCGGTGTATGCCTACCCACTTGTGCCATCAGACATGCCAGAGGGCAATTTGTTTTGTAAAACTAGCAATTAGGATCTCTATCGGAAGTTGTATGTTTGAAACACAAATTTCAACCATGAATGGTACCATACTAGTACCCTACCGTACCACAGTCACAACTGGCAAAAGTTGAGAAATTTTTGTTTTATTTACGTGTATATTTTTTTGTATGCATGTCTCTAACATACATTTTTGTACACGTGTCTAACATGTCGAGCGGTTAGAGCGTGGAGCTACGGAGTGGAAGGTTGGCGGTTCGAATCCCATTCGGACCAAAAACTGGAAAACTCTCTCTGACGACCCAACAGTAAAATGGGTACCTGATTCGTTCAGGGAAGGTAAGACGGCGAGAGGAGTGGACTGGGCCCCGCCACTCATATGCCGCGCCCAAGACACAGTGGACCTCTAACATCCCACTGCCCCTACGGCCAGTAATGGCTATGGGATCTTTACCTTTACCTTTTAAAGGTAGAGTCCATCATTTGTAATTTGTGCATTTTGTTCGTTTGAAGCAACAAAAGAGTTCAAAATCTAATGAAGGATACTGAGCAACTAACCTGATGAAGTTTCAGCTAAGCTTCAGCTGTACATTCCGAGAAAAACAGCATTCTAAGATCTCAATTTCAAATCAAAATTTGCTGAATCATGTTTTGAATTGTTTTGAATTGCAACTATACGCGACGTCGCGCACTGATCCGACGAATTATAACAACCGCGCGCGCGTGTGCGTCGTTCGAATACTTGTGCGCGCTTCGCTGAATAACAAAACGAACTACTAATTTAAATTTTCCAACGGTGCTTCTTAAGAATCACCGTTGGAAATGCCTTCTTTCGTTGATTACTTCAAAATGACAGCTTCCCAGAAAGAATAATTTCACAGGGAGTTTAGTCTCCTTACTATCTTTCAACCAAGTTAGTTTTTCAACAATAATTACGCCAGTTACTTTTCGGATGGCTGCAAATGATGGACTCTACCTTTAACACTAATAAGAATATTACAGCCATGGAAAGAATGAGTACAATACTCATTTTTGGGATACCAAGTTTTTATGTGACTTATGCTGTGGAAGAAGGTACAGGAATTACATTTGCTGCACATGTATGAGTACTTGCATCATTGCATACATGTACATTGTACGTGTATGGCCCCATAATGTGACTGTCAATACGTTCATTGGGGTCATGCCTGTGCATGCCAACACACACTCATTGACGTCATTCAGCAACCGGCAGCAAAACATGTATTGTGATCTTGAAGTTCGTACGTGTACACATACACTGCATTTTTTCTTTTTTGTTCAACTTTATGGGTCCGCATTTTTGGGTGCCTGGTTGTATAGATTGGTCTTGTAGTACTTAACAGCTTGTTTATAGCAATTTTAGGTGGGTGGCTCAGTGCATAAGTGATGACGTCAGTGGCCTGATGGGCCATAAAGTGGGCCATAAAGTGGGCCAATAAATGTGACAAATGCAGGATGACAGGAAAGTTCATGTAAAAAGTTGGTCTGTACACAAACACACGGAAGAGAGTGGTTTGAAAAATCCAGGGTAGGGGTGTGGTTCCATTTTGTAGGGTACCAGTAACTTGTTGAGCCCAATTAATACTTCATGCAAATTTGAGAGTGAAGCCAATTTGTTAGGACAATGAAACAACGGTTGTTGACATCATGAAATTGAACTGGCAATTATGATGCTTGCGTATCAAGGAAGTTGGGTAAAGTGTTCATATTTCCCCTTTTTCACATTTAGTCCAATGTTTCTTCATCCGATAGAGCACATACCAGTTCATGTGAATGCGTGTAAATTTGATTCCCCCAAAATTTCTTCAACATCCATCCTGTCAGATTGAATTTGCCCCTCCATCCCCTCCGCTATGCCAATTTAAAAGGGGGCACCTACATATTTGTAGGATGCCTCCTTTTCTGGAGGGGGCACACAATGGGTTTGGTCGTAGTTTCAAACAATACATTTTTTTTTAGCCTATTCTAAATTCTAAATGGGGGGTGGGGGGTGGGGCGGGAGGGGGCGGGGACAAGGGGTGGAGACCTTGAGTTTGGGGAGGGTGTTGCCTTCCCTAACCACCTCCCCCATTGGGGGAAACACGGTTAACCCTGTAAAGTTGCCGTGGCCTTGGGTCTGGAGCATTGAATTCGTGGTCTGCGGGTAATTCTGCAGGTTGTGGGTTCGAGCCCAGCCTGGGGTCATGGTACTTGTGCCCTTGGGCAAGGCACTTTGTCACTCATTGCTTATCTCCACCCAGGAGTAAATGGGTACCTGTGAGGGCAGAGATGCATGGTTTAATACTGTTACTGATTTTAGCTGCTTTGTGCTGAATTAAATGGCAGCATCGAGCTGTCCTGCCCAGGGAGCTGAGCAGGGTACTTGGAATGTTTCATTGGCCCAATGAGCAGGGTAATATTGATGTAGTTCCCTGAGCACCAATACTGGTGGATACGAGCACTAAACACATTATTAACCCTCTGGTAAGAATACAATGTACAAAAATAATAATTTTGCATGTGCTCGTGTATGTAGATGTACTACATGTATATATACACATGTATGCAATAGTTACAAGAACTGTTTCTTTTCCACAGTAATGTATGGAAGAATTGTGAAGTTTACATTGATGTATATTTACATGTATGTTTCATACATGTAATTATTGGAAGAAATCATTTACAACCAACATACATTTCTATACTACTTGGGAATTAATGATGAACATGTACTTGTGCATTGTATGTATACGTGTACATCAATGAATTCATGCAATGGGTAGACCCACTTTTTTGCTTTCAATCACAATATTAAACAATCAGTGTGAGTGGGTAGGATGTGTTTATTTGGTTTTCGTTACCATGAGAACCGCATTGTGATTGTGCTTCCTACGCAAAACGGATCCGTTTATAAAATGCCATTATTACCCGGTCCCCTACAAAATGGTACAGCCCAGCATCATGATATGAACGTTCAAACCAGAGCCAGTACCGGTAGTAAAATTGTGTGTGCGGTGGTGTTTGTTGATTTGCTGACATCAATCAGATTTGGTTCTATAGTCCAGATGTACGTACTGGTCTTTGAATACATGATCCGTGTTTAGGTTTTGCTCTTCACGGGATGTGCGCTACAGTGATGGCCAGGGAGTCTGTCAGTTTCTGTCTCCCTGATTTAGTTGTGAGCCAGGCTGCGTACGAATGAGTGACGGCTGCACTGGTGCGCAAGCAATGCAAGGCGATTGACTTGAAGACGGTCTCGTAGCCTCTGCATAATGCAGTTATTATAATGCAGACTGTATTACGAATATGAGGAATTCTCGGAGGTGCCATCATCCACTTTTATTGTCAGTCATCTGTATTCACCACTCGCCCTTGAGACAGAAACCTCACCGGAGGATGAAAGGAATCATGTTTATTAATGAGCTCTGACAAATCCGGATGTAAATACTCAGCAAGACAGCAATATTTCTCTCATGCTGAACAAGTGCTGTGTTAAATGTGTACATAGTGTCATGTGAAGCATGTTGCTTTGCCAAAGTGGACTACCTATACGTACATTAGTTGATCTGGGCTTGAACAGAGAGCTGGGTTGAAAAACAAAAAACTCAAAACATTATAGTGCAGGGGAAAAACCCCCAGAATTGAGGTGAACTTGTCTTTATCAATCACGTCAAAATATCAACAACGCTGGCCGAGAGTGCATTGTGTGCATTCACAGGTTGGGAATATTATACCAATTGTAACCCACACATGTATGTATGCCCCCATTGATCACTACCACGTCATAGCTACAGGGATCAACTGTTGCCATTGTTGTTATTGTTAGCTGACTGACCCCCGTCCCACCTGCCTCAGCTAACCTGTGTATACAGTGCGCAGGTAGGCCTACATGTACACGGCACTGTACAACCAACATAAGCCGGATCATTCAGCATTGAGTGTGTAAAAAAGCTGACTGGATGTGTACACATCATAAATGGGAGAGCAACATCTGAGCATTGATTAGACCCTATTGATTGTGGGTGGCGGAGGGCCGTGGACTCTGCTCCGGGACTAGGCTGAGTGCGTACGGCACACACAGCTTGGGTGTTCAACACAAATTTCGTCACAACTAGTTACCATATAACAAGGGCAAACTAGTAATAGTTCTGATGTTGTCAGTCCACCAGCAATTTACAATACAGCCTTAGCAGAGAGAACTATTGAAGTGACTGACTTGGAAAGATGACTCCAATCTTCTCAGTCTGCACCATCCATGTCTGAACTGCCCCGCAATGGGTAGTTTTTAAATTTGGTGTGTTTCTTAATGAACCGTGGTCATCCTCTGCCTGCTCATCTGTACGTGTAAGTCTGCAGTGGTTCGCAAGCCCTACACACACACACACGCTCACACACTGACTAATGACTCATCGGCTGGCCATGGGAGACGAGCGCATCAAGATGCAAGAGAATAACAACGGGGAGACAGTGGAGATGGAGATTGTGGATGAGGACAGTGATTCGCCTCTGGAGGACGAGTGCTCTCGCATCTGCATGTGCGAGAAGTGCATCGCGGAGAAAACACCACCAACTAAGGTAGAAAGGGTAAGCCCGTCTAGGATTATGGCAGACAGCTGATACATACATGTCATTTGGATACATTTCCATGAACTAAATATTTAAAGTAACATGTATCTACCTAGACTAGAAGCCCGGAAAAGAATTTCTTCGTCGATCTGTAAGTCAGCATGGTCAATCTAGCCCATGGTGCCATATTATAAGGAGTACTTCCGAGAGAAAACAACCATTTAGAAAGATCGTTGAAAATAAAATTTCACAAATATTCACACAACTGTATCTTGGAAATTCATTCACTTTTTTTATGCAATAAGTGCGTAACGGAATTTCAGAATACAAAATTTGGGTCATCAAAAATAGAGCTGTTGGAGAGCTAATCGTCATTCCAGTCACACATATTTCTTTTCAAAACATTCTTCAAACGCTTGTGTGTTAGGATTGGAACGTATTTAAAACAATTTAATTTTTGTTGGCAAAATCTGGCCAAATGTACGTGCACCTTTAAACTCATCCGAATTGGGTTTCACTGTGTCAAGATGAATCTTTTTCAAATTAAAAATCTACACATTTATGTGCGTTGTTTTTTTTACTCAACGAACATGACGAAGAATCGTCTGCATACCGTAGCTGCCACAAAACCTTATAAATTTGTTTACTGATTGCCACATTTTCTGATCACTTCTTTTCCTCTCCAAAAAAAATCAGTTCCAATCAAGTTGTCCATGAACATATTGTGATAACCCTGGTCCCTACACCATGATTTTCATGTATACCCTAAGTGGGCCAACGTGACCCTGAACAGGCACACTTTGAAAACTTTGAGACCAGGAGGGGCCCCATTCATCATGATGTCAAACTTGGTGTCCTTAAAAGAAAGGTCGTCTCTATGGAAATGCATGGGCCTGGATTTTCAGTTAACCTTTACCACATTAGCTGAACTGGGATCGTAAAAGGTTAGAGCCAAGTTGTTTGTTTGTACACATGCACCTCAAGGCTGTTTGGTATACATTTAGTTTTGTGCTTTTCCTGTTTTGCCTTAGACGACATTATTAAAGATTGAACAAGGCAGATTGGTTGGTTTATTTTAAAGGGAAGATACAACATTGGCAAACATTACAAAACGAAATGATCAAATTATCACAAAATACCTTACTGGATTGTTAGGGAATGACAGTCTAAAGCATCCTGTAAAATCTGGTTCCTGGTGTGCCGACATTTTCAAGAAATTTTTTGTAACGACCAGCATTGGAGAAAACTGGCTCTTTTTCAAAAATTGCTCCTAATTTTTCATAATTAGTTATTCCGCGTTTTCTTTGCAATTGATTACACAACTTTGAAGGGGTACAAGCCTGCTAGACTGATTCTCTGACCATACAATTCCCCAAAGTCTATAAATTCTCCATTTCATTTTAAATGGGGTCAGGGAACCAGACTACAAGAACATGAATGGTTTTCTTGGTTTTTCCAGCATCTACTAGCCCAAAACGTGAAACAAGTCATTTTAACAATATTTGCTTTAACGTACTAATCCTCCAAATTGATTTATTTCTGAAAAGTGCAGCAAAAGCAAATGTTGTACTTTCCCTTTAAAACCACACATTTTCAACGTCAATAAACCTAGAACAGCAAAGGAAAAATCAATTTCAAAACTTTTCAAAAAGTTCAGATAGTTACAATAATCGGGTACGTGGCCCTTTACAATTACATTGTACACGTTTTTTTTTGTAACAGTTGCAGACCTCACTCAAATTGAAAATTCCATTGGATTTTAGTGAATTGTTTTTAAAAGAGCCGTGTGTTATGTGAATGGGCAGTTTTTCTTTTGACCTTCAGATACATGTAATGTTAGTCACAGGATGTACATGGGATGTACCGGTACATGAACCATTACTTGTGAGAGTTTTCAAAGAAAAGTAGCAGGAAATGGAAAAGCCAGCATGCAGCTTTGGGCATTGAGCTTATTCTTGGTGATTTAAAAAATAAAATCATATGTACATACATGTAGTTATACAAACTTGTTTTGGGATTGTTTAATTTGTACATGTGTGTCATGAACAACTAACTCTGCAATGTGTACAAACAATCATCTCATGATCGCAACATTTTTCAAATACTTGAATTTGATGAATAAAGAAAGGAATGCTATTGGGATATTTGGTTAATTAAAGGTAATAATATACAGTTGCTTTTGCTGTAATGTTTCAGAAATGGATAGATTCAGGGGTTAGTATTTTATAGCAAATATGGTACACCGACCTGTTTAAAGTTTTGTGATCATATATGCTTGAAAAACCAAGAAAAAAATGCTGCTCTTGTTGTCTGGTTCCCTGACCCTACTTCAGACGAAACAGAGCAATTTTATAGACGTCGGGGAATTGTCAGGTCAGGGAACCATACTAGCTGGCTTGTACCCGTTCACGGATGTGTAACTGACTGCAAACAAAATATGGACCAATTAAATTTTGTAAATTGGGGGTAGTATTTGGAAACAAGTCAGTTTTTTTCCAATGATGGTCGGCTGACCATTGTTGGAAATTGCTACAAAAAGTCCACTTTTCTTGAAAATGACAGCACACCAGGTGCCATGATTTCACGGGATGCTTGAGACTAGTATTATTCACTTACTGTCAAATAAGGTACATGTATAAAATTTCATAATAATTTTGTAGTTTTGTTTTTTTGATGTTGTATATTACCTACATGTACCGTTTATGATCGAATATTCGGTATATATTTGGCACAGCCCTATTGGGTTCATTTTAATCATGACATGAGAAGTATTGGGGGAAAAAAACCCGTTGTTTTCCGAGTTCCTATGTAGACCTGCAGCATCCAATCAGCCATGTTTGCATTTGCAGTGCAGCGCACCACTTGTTCCTTAACAGAACAGAAAGTCCGTTGTGTAGGCTTGGCAACAAACTATGTGTGAATCCAAGGCAAAACAGATTTCTGCTGGTACAATGACGTCAAACAGGTTTTGTTTTGTTAATCTATACAAAGAGTGTTCATGTGTTTGTCATATTCCAACCAGGAAATCCAACCCAGCGGTCCGCATCCACTTACATTACAAGGAAAATATGTGTGCGACCCTGAATACAATATGTAGGTGTGTTTACATGTAGAACGTAAAATGAAACTGCATATTAAAGGGAATATACATCATTTGCTTTTACTGTAACTTTCAGAAATGGATGGAATTGGGGGGTTGGAAATATATAGCATATATAGTTACACTGACTTTTTGAGGTTTTGGGTTCGAAAATGCTATAAAAACCAAGAAAAACAATCATTTTCCTGTAGTCTGGTTCCCTGACTCCATATAAGAAGAAACAGAGCAATTTACATACATTGGGGAATTGTAAGGTCAGGGAACCAGTCTAGCTGGCTCGTACCCGTTCATAGGTTTGTAATCGATTGCAAACAAGTGCGATGGTCAATTGGGGCCAGTATTTGAAAAAAAAGCCAGTTTTTTTCCAACGCTGATCGGCCGATCAGCGTTGGAAAATGATACAAAAATACCACTTTTCTTGAAAATGACAGTATACCAGGTGCCATGATTTTACAGGATGCTTTACACTGTCATTCACTAACAGTCCAGCAAGGTATTTCAAAATGATTTGGTAGTTTTATTTTTTGATGTTTGCAAATGTTGTATTTTCCCTTTAAAGGGAAAATACAACATTTGCAAACATCAAAAAATAAAACTACCAAATCATTTTGAAATACCTTGCTGGACTGTTAGTGAATGACAGTGTAAAGCATCCTGTAAAATCATGGCACCTGGTATACTGTCATTTTCAAGAAAAGTGGTATTTTTTTATCAATTTCCAACGCTGATCGGCCGATCAGCGTTGGAAAAAACTGGCTTTTTTTTCAAATACTGGCCCCAATTGACCATCGCACTTGTTTGCAATCGATTACAAACCTATGAACGGGTACGAGCCAGCTAGACTGGTTCCCTGACCTTACAATTCCCCAATGTATGTAAACTGCTCTGCTTCTTCTTATATGGAGTCAGGGAACCAGACTACAGGAAAATGATTGTTTTTCTTGGTTTTTATAGCATTTTCGAACCCAAAACCTCAAAAAAGTCAGTGTAACTATATTTGCTATATATTTCCAACCCCCCAATTCCATCCATTTCTGAAAATTACAGTAAAAGCAAATGATGTATATTCCCTTTAATCAATGTACGAGAGAGAGACAGCAAAAGTTTAAAATAATAAAATTTGCCACTGGTGAACAAGTAAACTTACACAAGATGGGAGGAGGTTACTAATATTAAGGTAACCATGTACTTTGTGTACATTGTGTTTCTAACTGTAATTAAAGAAAAACACATTGGAAGCGATTGCCCCTTACTGATCAAACCTATTGATGCTAATTTAAAATAAATGGTTGCCATGGCAACAGACAACTCACAAAGTTTGTTTTCACAGGAAATTGACCCTGGCAACAGTCGTTAAAAGTTACCTGAGGTGTTACCTTGCTTTTTTTTTGTTTTAAAGCAATGTTGAGCCAATTGAAATCAAAGACAACATCTGGGCCCTCCCGTCCCAAACTCCGACCCCCCTCCCCCCTAAAAAAAAATTCCTAACAGTACAAGTTTGCAGTGTCAGAAACAACTGTAGATGTACCGGTACATGTTGAGACAAACATGACAAATATTCCATACAAATTTACACTGTGGACTCTTTGCACAGAAAGTGGATGATGTTTTTTTTTTTACCTTTTTTGAAAGCTCCAAATGGGGGACATTGCGCGCTTGCTGTGCACACAACTCATTTTATTCTGAGTGTGCGCAATTAAACCCAAAGCGTCTTCGCGTGAGCGTCTGAGGTCTTTTGTATAGTCGTGTTCCCTAACGTGGCGCACTTCGAAGCTTACCCGACTTTCCTCATGTAGTGTTGCCAAACCTCTTTGTTGACAAACCTCAAATTCATGCAGTAAAATACTTGTACTTTTACCTTATTAATGCTTGCTATTTAACTCTGGGAGCAATTTCGGTTTCATGAAATTTAATCCGAAATTCAAAAACGGTGGCGTCCGGAAATTGGGCACAAATTGACGGGGTGTTCCCTAACGTGGCGCACTTGAATAAATCTCGGAAAATTCCAAATTAACATTTAAGAATTTCTGTAAACTTGATAAATTCTGATAAATAATTAATATCTCTACTTACATACCCAGCAAGATATTTGTCAGAAAATTATTTTCTTGTTTTTCGGGGCATTTTCAAAGGGTTCACTTTGCACTTGAAAATATAATCGGAAAATCACGCCAAAATAAATTTTTCTTCTAACTTTGTTACGGGTAAATAAACTCGCGATTTATGAACAGGAGTGTTTAGAACTTGATGAAATTTCCCTTTCTGTGAAATTTCAGTTAAAACTTTTGCTCTAGCTAGGCGCTACAGGCGAAAAATCAAAGTGCGCCACGTTGGGGGCCGCGCCACGTTAGGGTACATCAACAATACTTGTACTCTCCATGTGCAACCATTGAAGGGTACATACTTGTGTACAGTATCCATGATATATGTTTGTTGCAATCTTGATCTCGGATGACCTTTAAATTTGCTGTTACTAAATTGTGTTTGTTTTGTGCATTGTGAGATATTTATGTACCATACCACAAGTAGAAAGAATTACAGTTTTATTGTAGAACTCACAGTCCTCCATGTTGAAACTAAGGAATGTGATGCGGTGTGTACCAACAAAGGAAAGTGGAGAGCACTTTTGTCACTTTTTTTTATTAGTTAATTTAGGAATAATTATTAAAGCTACAGTCCATCATGTGTAATTTGTGCATTTTGTTCGTTTGAAGCAACAAAAGAGTTCAAAATCTAATGAAGGATACTGAGCAACTAACCTGATGAAGTTTCAGCTAAGCTTCAGCTGTACATTCCGAGAAAAACAGCATTCTAAGATCTCAATTTCAAATCAAAAGTTACTGAATCATGTTTTGAATTGTTTTGAATTGCAGCTATACGCGACGTCGCGCACTGATCCGACGAATTATAACAACCGCGCGCGCGTGTGCGTCGTTCCAATACTTGTGCGCGCTGCGCTGAATAACAAAACGAACTACTAATTTAAATTTTCCTACGGTGCTTCTTAAGAATCACCGTTGGAAATGCCTTCTTTCGTTGATTACTTCAAAATGACAGCTTCCAAGAAAGAATAATTTCACAGGGAGTTTAGTCCCCTTACCATCTTTCAACCAAGTTTGTTTTTCAACAATAATTATGACAGTTACTTTTCGGATGGCTGCAAATGATGGACTATAGCTTTAAGCATGCTGGACCCAGTTCCACCTTTTACTTTCCAGACTTGAAAAAGGAGGGGATGTTGACCATGTTACTGTTAGAAATGACTTCAGAGGCTGGTACGCTAGGGGGAGGTGGGGGTTTCGAATCACATTAACAATTTTTCCCCTTTTTCCGGTCACACCAATCATGCCTGTAGTCTGAGTATCAGACGCTGCTGCAGTTAAAAGTGGATGTGAAAAGTTCCTCTGGGAGTTGAAATAGCCCCCCCCCCCTGTCCCCGCACCCTCCCCTCCCCTTTCCAAGAATCATACATTTTGTGCACAGTGATAGTCCAACACCAACAGCAATTTTGAAGTCTTTTTCTCCTCTTCAATAACAACAATCGTTCAAGTTCTGCGTTTCCAGTTGCCTGCTGCTTGATATTAATCTGCCCTCTTCAGGATGTCAATCTGATGCAATCTTGGCTTATCAGATGCCCACCAATATTTTTTTTTTTGCCCAGGTTTTATTGGAGGACTGTGTTTGTCCATATGGAGGACAGCGCATTAAAGTAAACACAGCGTGTGTTTTCTCCCTGAGTTCTCCGTCACAATGCTCATTACCTGTGTTGTTTTTTGTCAGCGCCCATGTTGAGGTTTCCTAGTAGCAATCTTGTTCTTCGGTGCCGGGAAGTTACAATCAGGAACACTTCATGTTTTCATTAAATGAGTATGAACAAAGGCTCTATCTGCAGATTACGAATGTGACACACACGGAGTGGACAACCCCTATACGAAATTGGAATCTATTCAAAAACGCTCTGAGTCGCCCAAGCCTCAATGTAATTTTTATATTTTGCCATTTCTGGGGCATGTTTTGTGCCAAGTATTTGCGGAGAGTGCATTGCAGTAGCTAATGAGGGGATATAATGACCAAAATATAGGGCCACCACTTCATTTGGACCCGACTCATAAACGCGTAACAAGCAAACGAATATCCATTCTTGTGTCGTTGGACTCGTCTAAATAGCTGGCGATGACAGCGCGTTGAATAGCAACACGATTAATTTTGTAGAACGGGAGCAGTGGTTTAATCTTTGACAGAGGGTACTGGGTAGTATCCTGACAAAGTACTTATAGAAATACAGCATGCTTGGCCAAACAAACATGCATGCCACTAATCAGCTATATTGAGTGAATGTAGGCATAGTACAAATGTACATCATGTTTATTGAAGCAAGTTTGGAACTTTACTTCAGTCTAAAAATGAAAGATTATGAAGTGTTACAAAATCCTGATTTGTAGCAAGATATAAGTCGAAAATCTGTAATTCACATAAATCCAGGCCCCACAGCGAAACCTCTAAAACCTATAAAAACCTATATTCCAACTTAGGAACCTATTATTTTTTTTTAAAGTATCTATTTACATTTGTGTAATTTATAAAAAACAATTTTTTTTTTTAAAATTCTACCATATATTTTAAACATTTTTAGTGAAACTTAAAAAAATTAATTTGACCCACAGTTAAATGGTGCAGATAAACAAGATAACCACATTGTCAGTGCATGTATGTAAACGTCTCTAAGTGTTTCAGAATTAGGCAGTTTGCATGGAGTCTTGCAAATTGGTTTTAAGTAACTTTATCTAGTTTGAAGAACTTGAGATAAGTAATTCACCGTAGCACTTCATGCTGAAAAATTCCACCCGAAAAACCTATAAATGCCTACATTTTGGCACTTGGAAAACCTTAAAGAACCTATATTTTGATTTTCAAAACCTATTAGAAACCTATATTGATGAGGAGGGTCACTGTGTGAGGCCTGCATTTGTTCCCTCAAAACCGAGGCCTGTTGGCGCCAACTGCAAAGGTGGTTTAGAAATATATAATACATGTTGTTCACTTTTTCATAGAAATTTATTAACACTTACCTCTAAACTTGGGAACTTTTTGGCCATTGACTCCCTCAACAGGATACACATTCACTGTAAACTGCAGTAGCGGAGCCTGTGCCCGCCCCCTCCCATTTTTCAATTTTTGCAATTTTTGTTTAAGAGCGGCCTATTGTGCACATGTATGTATTGAATTGCATGGCTCCAACTGCAAAGGTGGTTAAGAAATGTACACAAAAAAATGTATGTTGTTCACTTTTTCATTGAAATTTATTAATATTGATTCTAAACTTGAAAGCTTTTGGACAATGGTCTCCCTCAACAGGATACACATTCACTGTACACTGCAGTAGTGAATTCAGGGGGGGGGGGGGGGGGGGGCGCAGCCGCCCCACCCCCATTTTTTATGATTTTTATTTTATTTTTTAAGAGGTATGTCTTGTCTTTTTCCCTGTTTCTTCTGCTGTCAACTGGTTATTTATTCACTTCAAAGACAGGAATTTTTACCCACATGAGCAAAATGTATACCCCGCTTGTATGTTCAGGTTTCCCCTCCGTTTTGGTGCCCTCCCCCTCTCCATTAATGTTGGATCCGCCACTGCACTGGCATACAATGCAACTTTTTCTCGGATCAGCTACTTTCCTCATTTTTCACTTCGCACTTATGCCATTAAAAATTACAAATCAGTCCGTATAAAGTCTTTGTAAAGTTTGGAATTTCTTCTTTGTTTTTTGTTGCTTCCCAGTTCCAGCCTGTGAACAGCTGTATCCACACATACATGTACATGAACATCAAACATGTACAGTTCATGAACCAATAAAGTTATTAATTATTGATAACAAAGTACATACACGTACATTATCAAACAAATGTTTACAAGATTTTCAGAGGTAAAGTGTACATTGTGTATTTGCTGACAAACTTTGTTTTGTGAATTAGACTGGTTACCTATCTCACTGACTGACTGTCACTTTTGCGAGGTTTGCCTGCCGTATGTGACATGTATTTTACATGTAAGTGAGTACTTTCATGATACCTGTGAAGGCAATAAGTCAAGATCAGGTCTCCGTGCGAACGGCGAAAATGGATTTTTAAAATTTCCATCACTTTATCACTAAAGCTAAATTCTACAAAATTGTGTGCACTCTGGAACCAGCTTTACTGGGCTTGCCTAGTTTTGTTATAATTAATTTATTTTTGTTTTCCCATAAATACAAACACATGCTGGGATAGTGGGACTGCATGCTGTATCTCTTCAGGTTTTACTTTTTGTGTAAACCTTATAACATTCCTACAATCAGGGTGACCGTGAGGTCATGGCAAAATTAAATGCACTTTAAAAATATGTCAGATTTATCAAAAATCTGCCAAATTCCCCAGAATTACTTGAAATACACTATAAACACTTAAAATCACATGCAGATTTGTAGTATTGCCTTATTTAAGGTTTAAATTACATTATAAACAATCTATAGTCACATAAAGATGTCATGAAATTACGTAAATTTCAGGCAAAACGCGGTTGCATCACGACGAGTTCCAAGTAAACCTCACTCAGCACCTAGACCAGCCAACCTGTGCAAGGGTTTGTTTGAAAAGATTGAAACTTTTTTAAACAAATGTACCTTTTTTTTTCTTTTTTTTTGCTATGTTTTTCTGTCTAATAACCATTTTTGCAGAATTCTGCCAGAAATCTGCCAAAAAATACATTCTGTCAAATTTCCTGTCAAACTCGTTTTTCAACAAAAAATCTGTCAAAGTTAGCCGAAAATCGGCTAAAACGGTCACCGTGCCTACAGTGGAGCCAGTCCTTTTTATATGATGATCCAATATATCACCATCCAATAATCCTTTATTTCACTAAAAAAAGAGCACCTCCTTGTGTGTGCCATAACAGGATTCCTTTTGTCCAGGTTTCTTTCATCATTCAACTATGCAGTGATCCGTACAACAGTTACATGCTAACTGTATATGTAATGCAAGCCTTGCATGCATGGGCATGCAAGCTGTGAAGCAGGCTTTTCAGACACCTAGTACAGGTACATCATGTACACCAGCCCTATGTAATCTTGTGCAGTATTGGTTGGTCTTGAGAGTGTTCTCCCCTGAGTTATCTCAAATGCAATGCATCAGTGCCTAGTCTAGATGTGAATCAGTTTCAGCTTGGTAAGCAGTTTGCTTTAGATTTGGTTGTGAAGGATGAAGACGATTGGGAAATAGTTTGTTGAGGTGTCAAAACTACATCGATAATTAACAGTGCGTCCAATTTGACATCTCGTCAATTTGCTTGGCATGTGCATGGTGTGGACCAATGTAGACTTAACGCATTTACAAGGTGTACCGGTACGTGTAAGAGTAATGTTTGGGAGAGCGAAAATTCTCCACTGGTCCACACGTCACGCTATCAGTGTTCATCATTGTTCCTCATCGTCGATCTTTTTTAACAACAGCTCCCATTGGTTTTGTACACGTTTTCTAAGCGAGGTCGTAATCGAGGTCGTCCTCGATTTGACTCAGGACTGTCCTCAATTACTGGATGATGCTTCACATGTGTGTTCTCGATTTACACCATAAACATGCGCATGAACACACTGTACGTGTACTGGTACATACATTTATGTACAGTACAAATATAAACGTACCGTAGTACATGTACAAATTGTAAAGTTATTAATTTCATGTTTTTTTAGGCATATCCCTGTGCAACATTAGCATGTGGATGTTGGGTGTATTGTGCTGGTACATGTAATCTGAATATTAAGGAATCTTTATTTATTTATTTTATTTATTATTTATTCATCATTTTATTTTACCAGTAGGCATGTCACACTATTTGTTCAAGTATTAGCTATGCCGTTGAAATTACACTCATATTATGCAGCTTGCTGAAAGAAACAGGGAACCGAAAGAATTTTAAAATTGGACCTTCAGTTCTCTTTCTACGCCAAAAAGATGATGTCGTTTTTCACCCCTTTTTCAGCTATTTTTGGAAGAAATGGCCAAAAAAACTACTTTAACTCTTCATTGTTCTCCACCATATTAGAAAAAGCTAAGTTACAGCATGTTTATTATGTGTTTTTCCGATCTAAAAATAGCATTATCGGGTTCATACCGGTAGGTCACTAAAAACTGCACGGAATCATCAAAATAGAACAACGATGATCTCGCTGATTCGGCTGAAAAATTGTGTGCATTGGATGACCTGCCTATTACCAGGGTAGCCCCATCAAATATGTAAGATTGTCTTATCTTGACCCAAAACTAGCAAGAAAATAGACATTTAAAAGTTTGACAATGCTTTAGCACTCGTTGATTACACTGTAAAGGACATTGAAAGTTAAAAAGAAATAGCGAACAACATTGCAGTCTTTTCTTTTTTATACGTACATGTAGTCTCCAATGTTATGACACTAGAATACTAAATGCTCCATCTTTGACAATGAACATTGGATTTAGTACCAGTCTAGTCTTATGGTTCAAATTAGCTTCACTCTGTGACGTCGTAATTTTTTGGGGGGAGGGTGGGGGTGGAGTTGGCATTTCTGCACTTGGGTTCACCGTATCATTGTGTCACTAATTGTAAGGCCTTAAAGACTGAAATTTCTTCAAACAGTGCATGTGACCTTTTTTTTATTACAATGTACATCTATTTTTAGTGCGTACTTTATTTTGCATCATTTACATAATTAAACCGCAAGGGCATAACTCACAATAGGCTTTAAATGTCATCGAGAATTTTGAAAACAGGTGTTTCTATTAAATGAAACATCCAATGATGGTGAAAAAAAATACTCCGTTGTAACGTTTGATCATTAAAAAAAAAATAACATGTACAGTATGTACATGTACCCCTGGTGGCATTCATGTGGGAAATGGGTACCTAGACCGTTGTAGAAATGGACGTTATTGATTGGTGCCGTCATCAACAGAATGGCATCATTGACAGCCAGAGTATGGAACATCCTGTGTTGTCTACCAAATCCGGAAGTGACAGGTGTTATGAAAAGAACACCAACGATTTTGTTTGACTAAAATATTTCCCTACAGATCATTAGGCCGAGGAAAAAGTAAAAAAAAACCTAGTTTCTTGTCCCCATCCGCTTCCTTTTTTACGGCTGCCTCCTCTTTTTTTTCTTTGTCTTTTTTAATTCATACATTTGCAATATACAGGGTGAGTAAAAAAAAAAGATCACAAAAAAGTGCGCGTTCCTTCAGCAAAACGAAACCAATTCACACACATCCCTATGTGATTTGTTTTGGTTTTGCTGAAAGAACACTTTTTGTGATCCATGGACAGAACCTTAAAACGGTGGTTGTGTTTATTATTCTGTTCTGAAAAAGTGCATGAGTGATTTGAATGATTTTTGTACGAAAAGAAAGCTTATGAATTGGGCTTTCATATCCTGATATCCTTTGAAAGCGCTACATGCAGAACTTCACTAAAACAATGGTCCCAACATTTGGGTTTCGTTTTTTTTTACTCACCCTGTATTTTGCACATATACTGTCACATATACCGGTACTTGTCTTTTTATTTGTTTCCAACAAAATTGTAGCTATGTAGAAAGGGTTATGGCTTATAGAGAATACGGAAGAATCCATCCGCCATCTTGAAAAATCCACCATCTTGGGAAAAAAAAAAAAGTGTCCGCATCCTTCATTTAAAAAAAAAAAAAGGCCGGACGATCACGAGCTAGAAACTACTTATTTTTTTTACCCGGCCTTAGTACTCACAATAGACTTTTGCGCGCAGCAAAAAAAATGCCATTATACTAAGGAAATTGCTCCAGGTGATTTTGTTCTCTGCACACTGTTATGTACTTCTTTTTTCTGCGAAGTTATAAATTGTTACGAAAATGCTACTTGACTTCTGTAATCGGTGGTGATCAGTTCCAAATTGAAACAAATGAATCGTGCGCAAGTTAGTCCGAAAATTGATCTGCCGTGTATTGAACATGTACCAGTGTGTACACGTGTACGTGTGTATGGTCACGTACTTGTACGTACGCATATTGTAGTCTTCTGCGCTGAAATCAAACGTTTCAGAATCCAATTAATTTTTTTCCCCTCAGATTCACATGATGTATTACCTCTCAGCAAACCATTGTGGTCTGCTCTGCATATATGTATGTGTATCACATGAAACCTGTGATATGATGGGCATATATGTGAGAAAATTGCTTCGGTGGCTCAGGTCTGTTATTTTGCCAATTGAATTGAATTACATGGTCTGGGTACCTCACATGTGTGCAGTACCTGTCAGCATACAAACTGTACATGTATAGGTATGGGTTGGTTATCCATTCAGACTGAGGACTTTGGACAACTGTGTGCGATTTCAATGGGTCTGAGGACATTGGCTCAGGTCCTCGGGAGAATTCGTGTACAATCCTTATGGGTGCTGTCGAGAGAGAGTTAAAGTACAAACAATTTACAAAAGGGAACTAATGAAGGAAAGGGGCAGGTTCTCATGAGTATACATGTAGTAAAAATGAGCTGTGTGTACATGTACAATGTAAATATCGTATTGTCGGAAACTTGCTGAAATATATGTATAGAAACTGCTATTAGTGTTAGTATACTTAAATTAATTTAAAGTTTCTGTATGCGTAGAGTGTACAATGCATGCACAGTGTACTATGTACTTGCATGCTCGCAGTTGTTCAATTATAAAAGCGCCTGAACTTGCGTAATTAATTAATGGAAATTTCTAGCGTTCCTTTTTTTTCTTAATGTACATGTACAAAACATGTACGTGTGGAGTTCATTCAGGATTCTTTTTCCATTATTCCATTCTTGGAAGGATTGCATTCCACACTTGCATAATTGAGGGAAATTTCCAGAGTTCCTTTTCTTGAATACAAATGTACGTATGGATTTCGTCTCATTCAGGACTCCTTCTTCCGTTACTCAATTCTTGAAGGATAGCATTCTCTGCTGAAACATTGTTGAATGGAGAATACTGCTATACCGTGTCCTTTCTGAAGGTACACGCACGAGTTTTAAATAACTTGTTTGTCACGTCCCTATAATGACGATAGAAAGTGGGCATCCTGGCCTGGAGCCATTACATCGTTGCAGGTTTATGACGCAAGTTGTATTACTAGAAGGTTATGTTTTGATGGGGTCTTAAAAGTCACTGATACATCGTACATCCTCCCGAGTCCCTGCTAAACACTCTCGCGTTGCTGCTAATTTTATCTCCTCAAGAAAGCGTGGGGCCGAGCTTAATTCACTTGGCGCTCCGCACATGCAAGGGCCACGCAGAGGATGTTGAAGTTACAAGTAATTGGCCCTTCTTCATTAGATTACAGCCAGTCACAATCTTTTATTATCTGACAATTTGCACTCGCTCTGCGGACTTCCTCACAAAAGAGTGTTTTTTCGTGTCCGCGAGTGCATCCCAGTCAGTTAGGTCGTCTTGGAGAAACGTGAATTTTGTCTCCTCCCGGCATTTGCCTTGAGGAAGGTTGTCTTGGATAGGCGAGCATCATGCTCTCCCTGAAAAGAGTGACTTGTCCGCGGGATGATGCTCCGTCGCCGTCTGGTCACTGCCAGCACTGCCCCGGCATTCGCCGCACCCATCAGCAAGTACGAACCCTCCTTGGACATGGGAAACTGTCAGAATTAATTCCCTGCACTTTTTTGATCAAAAGATTTCTGTTACATTTTTCCACCTGATGTTAACCATCTGAGAGTTTTAAACGTCGATAGATATCATCGTTTGAAATTTGATGGACATTCGGTACATGTACATGTATTTGTACATGTATGTTCAGCAAACCTTAACTGGCATTTTACATTCATAGATGCATACCGGTACTTTCCTGTGGATTGAGAGTACCATACTGTCTGTGATCTTTAACTTTGAAAGTTAAAAACCAGTCATTCAAAACAGATGTGTTGTGTACAGTGAATATGCCACATGTTAGTGACGTCTGAAAAGCTGTTTCAATCGGTGTTCTGTTGAAACATTTGTTGAAGCAGGTGGTGTGTTCATGAATGTCGGTTTTTGAGTATTTGAGGCATTTTCTCTAACAGGTTGCTATATTTTGCTGGTTTTTCTTTGCAGGCAAGTTCATGGAGGAAGATCAGAAACATGGTACACTGGTCACCGTTCGTTCAGTCTTTCAAGAAGAAATACCCCTGGGTTCAGCTGGCTGGCCATCAAGGTAATGTGACAATGAGACGTTTTGTATTGCATTACTGAGATAACCCTAGCTCTCTCAAATCCTTCGAAATCCTTTGTGAGTTTTGGGGCATTTATTTTTACTTAGAACTAAATGCCCCTTCAAAATTCAAAAACTACAACTGTACTTGTTTAAAGAGTATGCCATTGGATGATTAGAGTATGCAATTGGATTTTGGCAGGATTTTGTTAGGGTTAGCAATAATAATTGATCATTCATAAATACCTAAGACAGTTTACCCATTCCTATTGGTTGAGAGCCCGTCACGTGGCCGGTCTTGAAAGGTTGATAAAAACAAATTGGCTGGCTGGTTTTAAACATTATCCCGGTGTCACATGAAATTTGGACTTCTATGAAGTTGGGTCCCTTTTTATTACCCTTTTATTGGTTGAACGTTCACATTCTTCACTTCGGCATTTGCAATACTACCAATGAGTCCGCATTTCGAATAATTCACACTACACTGGCACCGCCACGTTCTGCGCCACATCGCAGTACACGCCACGTGCCAATCTCCATATAAGGAGTTGTTTACAAGTAATCGCAAGAGGCACATACCATAACATAGCCTTAGGGTTGTTTTGAAAAACTTGAAGCAAAACTGTTGTACAAAATCGTTGGAAGTTTATTATTATTGACCGATAATTTTTGGTCGCCGATAATGTCTCTCGCCGAATATGCAGCGTCCATTCCTTAGCCGGTCTTAAACGGACTTAATTTAAAACCGGCCAAGCATAGTTATTCCCTTGATATTATAAACGTTTACACTTTTCAGATGCAGATTTCTTGGAATTGGGGAGACATTCCCATACACTAAAGCTTCTTTGTGGTATATTGTGAAAACGACGCTGATAATAAAGCCTAAATTAAGAAATGGCGATGGTTTAAAGAAAGATGGTCAAAACCACTTTGTCCACACACAAGTTTGTACCAATAGCACTGCGTGCACAAAGAACTGCAATAATGTAAATTAGGTATAGGGCCTACATGACTGCATGAAAATGAATAAAACTGCTTCAAAGTGCTTCCTGACTGGATTGACCTGAAATATACAAATCTAACAAATTATAGCGGCGTGACTTTTCGATCTTAACAAGATCTGCCTCGAGGCAAATCTTGTTGAGATTGAAACATTAGGCCACATGGATTGACCTGAAATATACAAATCTAATAAATAGCGGCCTGACTTTTCGATCTTAACAAGATCTGCCTCGAATCAGATCTTGTTGAGATCGAAACATCAGGCCACTTCAATTATTTAGATTGACATGACTGTCATAGACTTTGACAAACTACCACTTTTCGGTCACTATTCTGTAAATGGCCACCATTTCTTATCCTGAGCTTTATTTTCAACCCGGTTTTCACCGTATACCACCAACATCTTCTACTTTAGGAATATCTTAAAACAACTTCAATATGTCTCCCAGATTTTGAGAAATCTGCCTCTGAAAAAGTGTACAAAAAATTTGGGGCCACCCTGTAGTGTGAAAAAATCTCCAAATGTGCTAAGCTGCAAAAAACGTTATTTTTTTCGTCTCGCTATTGATAGTTATTAGCTTCTTGCTGATTTGTTATTAGATGAGAGCTACATGAATTTACAATGCTGTCCTGCTTTGTCAGCTAGTGCTTTGTACATGTATTCATCATACTGTATATAGAATAATTGTATCCCTTTAGCATAATTCCTATTTATGTAACTTATGTACAATGCAGGTCTCCTAATGGCCCAGTGATTTATGTCCTACATTGGCCTTGTACCCGCCGCCGAGTTATCATAAACCACTTGTGTGTCGGCCCTCTTGATTGCTCAAAGGTCACTGTCTATTTGTTGAATAGTGACACTTTAGTTAGGAAAAGTCAAAGTTCAGGTGCGCAGCCATTGATAGTTTTGTCGTTAGTACGTGCCTGTACTGGATAGCAGTTGAAAAGGTGGTAGTGTACAATGTACATGTACATGTACAGCTTCGAAGCAGAGCTGAGATTTCATTAGCATTACAAAAAAAAATTAACCTCAACAGAGATCTATAGACAGAGGTCAGAACATCAGGATGCGTTTGAAAAAAAAATATATAAAAAATGCTTGGAAACAGATGAATACATGTGGGTCAACCCTAACACTAACAAATGTGAATATGTAATCCAACCTAACGGTTGCCAATAAATATATTATCAACTGTATACTTTAGGTTTTCTACCCGAGGTAGAACCCCTCAACCTTGGTCCCGACCAGGGTTGAATTTTACCCTTGTTGAGCGCCGGTGTCCGATATGAAATTGGACTTGTATGAAAATCGGATTCCTTTTTCCCTTTTATTGGTTAAACCCTCTCACGTGACCGGTCCCTCTCCTAACTATCTATGAGCATGCGCAATACCACCAATGAGTCCGTATTTCATAAAACCTAAATTCATGCTACACTGGACCTGTGTAAAAGCTGTGTTGCATTCTTGCTAGTGTGAAAGGGGTTCTTGCTTCATGTTGGATCCGTGTCCAACAAGGGTGGCATGGGTGGCTTGTGCGTAAAGCGCTCGCCTCTCACCAAGGAGTAGAGTTGTGCGTTGGTTCTCTCCTGTGCCACGAGGGTTTTTCGCCGGGCCCTCCGGTTTTCCTCCCTCCGGAAAAATCAAACACTTTCAATCTCAGGCTGTGCTCCGTGGTCATATACATGTATGGGTCGATGTGGCCGGCAGCCATAGGCGCCTTTACGTGCCAGCGGCCCGACCACGTTGTAGCCGCGTCCTTCGCAATTCAGCATACCAGCTGCGAGTAAGGATGATTAGCCTCCCAAATTATTATTATTATTATTATTATAGATTGTCGACAGGTTGAAAGGCCCTTCTGCCATATTATTGAAAAAAACCTTTTGGGCTTACGTTGTTCATTTCAGGCAACTTCAAAGCTGGCGAGTGCGGCACTATCTTGAAGAAGCATACCCCCAAGGAGCAGTGGGCATTGAGAAAACTGATGGCTGACATCCTGAGGCCGTACATCCCAGAGTACAAAGGGGTCGTAGAGAAGAACTCGGAGAGTATCCTTTTTTTGCAGCAACGTTCCCTGTTTGGGCAGGATTTAGTGCCTTAATTTAAACCGTCCAATTTCCTCCAGACCAATCGTCTGCGTGGGTTTTCAAACCCTGGCTTTATCTCAGCTTTGGCGACAAGGATGTCTGAGGTCGCTGCCCTGGCAGGCATATTGGATATACTGGTGTGTCCACGCTTCACAAACGTTAAATATTTTAGTATTTGTGACCCACCAGCACAAAACCAGTAGGAAGTCGTTGGGTTGTATTCATGATTATACAAATACAGCATGTTTTGAGGGGAAGTAGTGGGAATTACTGGTCCCGAGGTGTAGGTCAGCTTGACTACCTCCAACACGAAGCGGAGAGAGTAGGTCAGCTTGACTACCTCCCGACGCGAAGCGGAAGGAGATAGTCAAGCTGATCTACACCAAGGGACCAGTAATTCCAACTACTTTCCAGAAATAAACCATGCTGTATTTGTTTTACTACACCTCATAAATATTTAGCAGCCTCACTGTCTTTTTAGTAGCCTCACTGCCTTGTCGATAATGGCCTTGGTAGATTTTGCATCTTTATTCAGCCCAATTCAAGCTCATAATCGTCACAGTATATGAAATAGTATGTTGCCAACACTCTTTACTGCAGTAGTAACAAGGACTACAACAACAGACTGGTTCCGTAAAGATTACATGCCATAGACTACATGTCTATGAGGCGGGTTCCAGAGGGAATTTTAGGTGCTACCAGAAAAAAAACTACCGCACGTCATTGAGTGGATACTCACTGGGATAACCTCACCTGGGCGCGTATCATTTTTACTTCCCGGATGCGTTGCGTAATTGGCCAATGACGCACTCCAATTTGATCATGAATATTTAGGAGGTGTAGCAATTTGAGATACAGCCTCAAATGTTGTACAGGATTTAGGCATTAGTTGCTAGAATGATAACATATTTCACTTTCAATGAAAAATATTTCTAAATTTCCTAAGGACTTTTTTGGGAAACCTTAGCGATAAAGTTCGTGCTGAAGTTGGAGACAAAATTAGTTTTAGATATTAGTTACACGTAGTTTTGTGACCCACTCCGTTAACAAATGAATTAAGTTGCACTGTGCATTATCATGTAATGGCCCGCTCAACGTTAAGGGGGGGAAATTTCGTCAAAATGTGATTTTCATTTGTTGTCATGAGTGACCCCTTTTTCACCTAAAGTTTCAGGGTTCATTCACAGAAATGTTGATTTTGATGAATAAAGCGGGGGGGAAAAATGCAATTTTAAGTGCAACGTGCTCAAATCTACAACAGAGCCAGCTCTTTCAAAGCCTGTTTTCTCAACTTTGTGTAATTGAACTCCGAGGAAGTAATTAATATGCCAATACGTCATATCTCCAGAATGGCAGGGGTTAGAGTTTCTCAAGTTCTCTAGCATTCAGCTGGTTTTACACATAACTTTGGTTGGCAACTATTGGATTTCATGGAATCACGGCTCGAGAGAAATTCAATGTTCAATTTTTACCAGTCTAAAGTGGCACCCGTGTTTGTTTTTCTTGGGGAAAAAAAAAGAAAAAAGTTTCCTTAATAACTTTTTTGCTATCAGAATATGTACAAATGCAAGATCTGCTTGGAGAATTTGACAATCCATCCGTAATGGACTGCAAAATTGGAACACGGTAGGTACACCATATTTATTCTGAAAGCATTCCTAAATTGTCACTGAACGCGTCCGTATGGTAGACACATTTTAAAACTGGCACCTACCGGTTCTAAAAGGGAAGATACAACATTTGCAAACATCAAAAAACGAAATGATCCACTTATCACGAAATACCTTACTGGATTGATAGGGAATGACAGTCTAAAGCATTCTGTAAAATTGTGGCTCCTGGTGTGCTGACATTTTCAAGAAAAATTGTATTTTTCCAACGCTGGTCGGCTGACCAGCGCTGGAGAAAACTGGCTATTTTCAAAAACTACTCCATATTTCTTATATTTAGTTATTCCACCTCTTCTTTGCAATTGATTACTCACCTGTGAATGGGTACAAGCCAGCTAAATTGATACTCTGACCGCACAATTCCCCAAAGTCTATAAATTGCTCCATTTCATCTTAAGTGGGGTCAGGGAACCAGACTACAAGAATATAATTGGTTTTCTTTGTTTTTCCAGTATCTACAAGCCAAAAACGTGAAACAAGTCAGTTTAACAATAGTTGCTAAAACATATAAATCCTCCAAATGCACTTATTTCTGAAAATTGCAGCAAAAGCCGATGTTGTACATTCCCTTTAAGAGGTCTAGAACAGTCATCTGTCAAGTTTGTACAAGCATCTGTTATAAAAATGAAAAACAAATAAGTGTATATCGCTTGTGAGTTACGGTAAGCAGTGAAGTATTTTAAACACAAAATAGTTTTGACACCTTAACCCTAACCCCCTTGAGTGATTTACTAGGAACCTTCCTCACTCCTGCAAATTCCAACACCATATGGTAAACTCAACACCCAAACTGTTGGACTCTGATTATTGGTGGTATGCCTGACACTGTGTAAATCATAATCAGTTTACTAGAGCAGTATACACTCACTCTAACAGATTCCAGCAAAGCCCACTGATGCCTGCCCAAGTATCATAAAGCAAGGGTCCTCTCAAATAATTTCTTTTGCAACACCAGCCAGAGCCTCAATCTTCAATTTCAAAATTGTAACTTACTAAAAATATACCATTTGCTAAGCATGTATACTGTATAATGATCCCTCATTTATGAAATACATACAATTCACTAGCCAAGCATCCATTTGCAGTAGGATTGGGGAATATTAATTTTTTGTTATACCTCACCGATCAGCCACAACCTCATGTAAAATGCATATGAATCCCTAAATTGAAATTCACAGCACCATGCTTGTACATGTATGTGCATACGTGTGTGGGTCATAGTTTGCCTGTCCCTGTAACATAGGACATCTATCATTCTGGATGCATTCCCTTAAAGGGAATATACAACATTTGCAAACATCGAAAAATAAAACTACCAAGTTTTTACAAAATACCTTACTAGGATGTTGGTAAATGACAGTCTAAAGCATCCTGTAAATTTATGGCACCTGGTGTCAAGTCATTTTCAAGAAAATGGTATTTTTGTATACATTTTCCAGTCGGCCGACCACCGTTGGAAAAACCTAACTATTTTTCAACTACTGCTCCAAATTTACAATTTTTTTCCCGACAGTCCAAATTTTGTTTGCTATTGGTTACATGTTCATGAACGGATGCAGGCCAGCTAGACTGGTTACCTTACCTTACAATTTTCCGACATCTATAAATTGATCCATTTTATCTTTAATGGAGTCAGGGAACCAGACTACTTATACATTTTTGTTTTTCTTGGTTTTTCAAGCATTTTCGAACACAAAACTTCAAACATGTCAGTTAAACAATATTTGATCTATTATACTAACCCCTCAAATAGTTCATTTCTGAAAATTACAGCAAAAACCAATGATATACCATTCCCTTTAATGCAGTCGTCCTCTAGGAATGATTGTACATAGCGAATTACCTATCTAACAAATCAATTTTAAAACAATGTTTGAAGTCATTCTCAATGATACTTGAATGGCAAATTACAAAGTTCAGAGAAAACTGGGACAGGAAAACGTCAAACATTGGATTTATAGAATGACCTGTATAGCAGTTAAAAAAAAGAAGTCCTTCATTTGTAGTTAAGGGATTTTTGGGGGTACTTATGGTGAATTGGTTTTTTTATGAACGATGCCATGGATCTAAATTTCCTAGTGCTGTGCATTTTAAAAGAATTAAGCATTTGCATATTTGCAATGCAAGTTTTACATGTTAGCTGAAATGACTTGTGCTGGTAAGGTATTAAATCAAACGCCAGTCAGGATTTGCATACATCTGTCAAAAATTGATAATGAGATCATTAAAAAACAAATTGGGTAGGTAATTAGTTTGGATATTTGAATGACTTACATGTAAAAGATGCAAATTGGAGCTAATATGTGAGTCGTTCTGGCAAAATGAGACAGAACTGGGCAGAGTCGAAATGAGGGTTTGCTGGTGTTAGGAAAGAGAATATAATTCTCCTTACAATACTGTTTGTTGCACTTTAATAGGACATTACTTTGACAAATTATGGTTGTCTAAAGTTCGCATTTATCGACATGTTAAAAATAAAATGCTGAGAAAAAGGCATTTGAAGTTTGGAGTTTTGTAGTCGTGAAAATGAAAGATGCCAAATTGTTTATCCTTAAAAACACTATTATTCCACCATTTTAATACTATTTCTGTAAAATGTGTGTAGTGGACACAACAAAGATTACAAATACCAATAATCTGAAAATGACGTAAAAACAAAAAAAGGCCCCATTTGGGTTTTTTCTTTTTTTCTCCACTACGGCCTGTGCCCATTTCCATCACATTTTGCCAGATTGCCTCACATATTCTTTGCGGAAACTCTCAATTCGTGCGTGTAAAGCCACTGTCGACAAAAATGTGGCATTTGGCAAAACAATAAAACTTTGCAGCTTAAAAAATTGTAATTGTACATTGCAGACATTGATATTCATCTTATTGACCCTGCTCACATTTTTCTTGGAATAGCAAAATTGGAATCTATGTGAATATGCGCAATATTTGGCGTATCCTTAAAATTCCCACCTTCATGCCCTTGCATTGTGCGTCTAACAGTTGTCCATGCACTACGTGAACGTCATTTCTTAAAAATGGATAATTGCTCATTGAATATTTCACACCAGTCTTCACTGCACGTTCCTTTTGTGTAATAAATTTCCAGCACCGCGGCGCTTTGCTGCCTGCTCTTTTCAGTAACTAATTATCTCTCCCTTCATCGTGCTTGTAGGCATATGCATGGCCATGGTTACGCTCGGCCATATTTTTCTGTCGGCCGTAGTAACCGTGGCCATTTCCCTGTCAGCCATGAACGCAAGATCTCTATCTGCAGATTTCCAATTTTCTGTGGCTCGTACGGGGACATTTATTTTTCACCGAGGATAACTATCAAACCTCGCCATCTTTTTCACGTTATATTGCAAGGTGATATTGTATTTCTATTTAAAAATAGGGAAGTTCAACCTAGACCCAAAACTTTCATAAACATTTGAAATTTTGATGTCAAGAATTGCCTTGACTTGAAGAACAAATATGGAATCAAGTTGCTGACGTGTAATGCTTCTTCCTAAATTTGCGAAACAAAATGGGTTGTCCATAAAATAACCTACAATGTGTCCAAATATCCCCAAACACCAATCTAACTAAAACCTTGCCTGGAGACAAATGCATCTATCTGAGATGCACATCATGTACATATTGCAGTTTAGGCCAACTCGTTCTGTGTCCAAAACAGACTTTCGAGAGCTACGGCTACTTGCATTGCCAGCAAGGTTCCAACGTAGTTCTAATAATCGAAGACCTAGACAAGAGATCCCGGACACAGCCTCTGTTCCATCTGCATTTACAGTGAGGTACTACATGATTAACTGCGGCAAGCAATGTTGATAGCTTTTGCGAACACTCGGCAGAGTCTCAAAAAGTCGTTCCCATTTACATTCAAGAGAGTGTTACAATTAATGCTGACATTGCTCGAGGAGGCTTTTTACTTTTCCGGTTTGGAGGATACATTATCATGACCCAGGGTTTTCGGTCTTGTAGATTAGCCTATAATGGGTTTTCCTATCAAGATGTCAGGTATATTTTCTAGATCTTGTTCGATCTTATCATTGGAGGCATCAGTGATACCCAGTGTTTTTTTTTTTTTAAATCTTATAGAAGAAATTCAAGTTTGTACCCTTTGGACATTTATGATAATCATGATAGTCATTATTCATATGAATGCCAAAATGAACCAGACGTCGAGCCAACAACACTCTTCATCTTGAGATTCCTGGTTTGCATTTTCATTTTTGATAAATTACTAACAGGAACTGGTTTTAATCTTTTAGGCTTGATTATTTGAAGGCTAACTAGGATTCACTCCGTGGTAAAATCGGCTGATTTTCGAGAATGATCACAAACACAAATTTATGACATTGCAGCGAGTGTCCAAACTGCAGATTCCAAAAAGTTGTACGCATTTCAAATCAGTGAGTCTTTCGTAACATTAATTTTTCTCTTCACATTTGTGTGCGTGTGAAGACGGTGCAGTCACAGTTTTTTGGTCATACAAATGTGAGTGAGGAAAAGGATGTATTCCCTTGTGTTTATGCTGATGCTTTCAGCTCCATCCTCCATTAGGGACCCCACATCTTGACCTCACGATCTGAAGTAATCCCAGAGTACTCATGTTAGAATCTGTTGTGACATATGCCGATTCCGTGAGACTGTCGATGACGTCCGGTATCCAGGGACACGTGGGACATCAGTAATGGAGTCCCAAGCGGAGATAAGCTGTTTGAACAACTGAATGGTGTACTTCCACTTACTTCCGTACTCAAAAAGTCGCGACGCCATTCAACTGTGGATTTTAGATGGGGGGGGGGGGGGGATTGGAACCAGGGCCCAAGTTCATCATGGCATTAAGCCCGGTTCATACTTCATACATTCGAAGCGCGTCCACAATTGTTGACGACATGAATTTCGCTTCGCACTTGCTTTCGCGTGAAGTATGAACCGGGCTTCACTGAGCACGTATTTGGCTTAATAAGGAAACCTTTGTCCAATTTTGAGGTTTGTTAAATTTGTCGAAATTTTAGATCAAAAGCTGGTTTGGAATTCATGCAAATGTGAAGTGAAGTTGGCATCATGAAAAGTTCTCTGCAAAATCACCGGAGTTGAAAAATGTGTTCAACTCTGGTGAATTTGCAGCAGGAACACTTGCAGTGACATCACAAATTTGTGTTCATGTTCGCGCCTGGTATGAACTGCCCTTTCAAGGTGTTTTCTTTAGGTGGGTGATTTAAAGGAGCATGGCATCCGAAGAAATTGCTATACATGCTCTAGCATTGTTAACAATTTTGTTAACCTCAAATCGGCTGATTTCGTAGTTTTTCACTTCACACTTTTGCCATTAAAAATGTATTAATGCTGTATAACAAGTCTTTAAACGTGGACATTTTTATTATTTTATAATTTTCAATGCCGGTTTTGTTCCATATCTGTACCAAGCGCGACTTTTCTACGTACTTTTAAAGGGCCATGGCATTTTCTATTTTTTTAATGCAGTCCTTGAAAATGCACCTTTATGTATCCCATTTTATAACCTTATTTTCAATTTTCTTTTTATACAATGCAATTTCCATATTTATGAACAAAAGTGAGATGTCATTTCAGGCGGAAACCTATTTCAGCACCAAAAGTTGCCAGAATATTGAATATTTTGCTTTCGTAAAATTCTGGTATTTGGTGATTTGTTGTTGAATCAGCACAAGACGGTAAACCAGTGAGCAAACCTTTCTCACAAACATTTTCAATAATACGCACATTTTCGGGTACACAATTTGAACAGAAAACCCCTAAACTGAACAGTGTCTTCCTGAAATGACGTCACAGCAACAGTTGTCCGTAAAAGCGTGGAAAACGTTAAATGTTTCCAGAAGTGCACTTCTCAATAAAATTAACCAAAAAGGGATGTCAAATAGTTTTCATACATTTAAGAGGAGTAGAAAGTTACAAAAGACATGTTTCTCAGAAAAAAAATATTTATATATGGAACCTTTAAGCATCTCCATAAAATCTCCCTGTACCTGTACTTCAAGGGAGTTGGTATCACAACTAGACCGTCACCGCTGCATATTTTTCCATTGCGATCTCACATGGCTACTTCAGTGCCTAGTTGCAGTACTCTTGTAGTCTCGTTAAAGTCAAATCATGCCTTCCTGTTCACCGCCTGGCCTTTGCTCTCAAGTGATGTTTCTTCGTTATTTGTTCTACATCTTTTGATCTCATCACAAGTGGCATTTTCCCTGACATTTCTCTGACATTTGCATGTTTGAAAACTAATAGATCAGAAAAACACAAATGTCAACTTAACTTTTACTTGCCGAAAGTACATATACAAAGAAAAAGTGCATTGTCTAGTCAAGCCCCTGCCCCCCCCCCCTTTCATACAAATCCTCCAGCAATCGCTGTTAATGGATTGAGGCAGTGCCGATGCCATTCAGAAGCAGTGCGGATGATATCAAGCATACAGAAGGGCTCAGTTATGCATGGCTGAACATACATAATGCAGGGTACAGCCTATGAACTCCACACAATGCATCCTGCAGAATCCTCCAACATTTTTTTGCCATTCAGCATCAATCCTCCATAGTCTCCAGGGGGATTGAGGAGGGTTTGGGTTAAAAATAAATCACTCTAGAGTATGATTTTTGCCGGTCTCAGATGGGTACCCTAGTGCGCTTCCTGACAGACTGACCAACTCACTGATTGTCATGTGCGACTCGGATCAGTTGTTGGCTCATAAAGAGAGCCAAGCAGTGCTATCCTATAGGATTACCTCCTGATGGGCCCAATCTGGCCCGTCGGGACCAGATGCATGAAAAGACGAACCTTCTGAATCGATCGAACAGGCTTTTGGGAGCAGCTTTACTGGGCTCGCTTCGTCTTGTTTCAAGACCTCTGACTTGATGTCCAGTTACAGCAAGGAGATAATACAGAGAACAATCTGAAACTTTGCTGACATGTACGTTATAATCATGTTGTTCGTGTAATTCTCTCCTCAGCACATACCTTGAAGAGGAACTGAAGAAGGCCAGAGAAAAGCCCAAGCTTCGAAAGGTGGGTGTGAGACCAGTCAAACTATCAAAGTCCTGATTTCATTTGTTTGTTGAAAGACTGATGGCCCACACTTAATCCAAAGAGGAAATTTAGATTCTTAGTTGATTCTTTTCCACCAGCACTTAACCTAGAAAGTTTTTTTTAGAGCTTACGTTAACCGTCCGGTTGCCTTTATAATACAATGTGACGTTACTGCGCTGCCTCTTTTTGATTACAAGGCCGCAAGATCTCAGATAGTAATGGCAATAAACTCCCTGTGAATTTATTCTTTCTGGCATGCTGTCATTTTGAAGAAAACAATAAAAAGAAGGCAATTTCCAAAGATGCGTCAAGTGATACACTTTTCGAAATTTCTGTTAGTAGTTGGTTTGTAATTTGGCAAATCCGTGAATGGGTGAGGGCGCATACATTGACACGAAGCACAAGAGCAGTTGCTATTATTCGTTAGTTCGGTGCGTGACATGGCATAGCTGCAATCGACTGAATGAGAACGTGTCCCAGACGCTGATTTCGGGCGCAATTCAAAACATGATTCTCTGCAACTTTTGAATTGAAATCGAGATCCTAGAATGTTATTTTCTTTTGAATATATAGCATTCACTAAGCTAAAACTTCTGCAGGTTAATATTGTCAAGCACCCTCCTTTAGATTTTGAGCCTTTTTGTTGCTTCAAACGAAACAAATGCACAACTAACAATGATCTACCCTACCTTTAAATCAAAATATAAATTGAGCAAAGGAATCGGATATGAAAACAAAAAATCATCTTCCCCTTCTCCAATTAATGTTGTCACTAGACTGGCCACAATTTCAAAATCACTCCACAGGTAGATAGCAAACCACGCACATAAACACGTTCACAAATAAATGTTTTGTTTGTTTTACAAAAATAGTCACTGCAACTTGTGCAGCCACAGGTTACATGTACGTCATTTGCGGCTGTCGTTTCCTGCTGATTTGCCCAAAGTGGCACGTTTATTTCCTCAGTATAGTAAGAGAGGTACATGTAGCTTCATCTAGGCTTGTGGTACGGTAGTTGTCTGTAGAGTATGGATTAGTGTTTGGTAGCTTTGTGAGTTATTCTTTTATTTATTTCCAAACCACCAGTTGGCAAAAACAAGTACCTTGTGACGTAGATAAATAAAGGTCTGCACACTGTCAATGTCAAGATATCCCACGCGATCAAGTCCCAGTTGAGCTCACAGACGCAACCCCCTCACCCTGGCCAAATCCTCACTGCCTTGAGGATGTCATTGGGTTCGCTCGATTTCACTCGTGTAGCCGGCCCCGACCAAGGATCGATACAAGTCTGCCGGAGGCAAACACGGGCTCATGTCGGCTATCTAATGGGCAGACCGTCCTTGCTCATTCATGTACAAAACAACATCGTCCTGATCTTGGAGTAATGATCGGGCAACTGTCGTGTTGCATTTGATTGGTTACGTTCCCTTGAATGCGAGACACAGATGCAGCAATGAACATGGAAAGAGTGATGCCATTAATTATTGTTAGAGTTGGTATTTTTTATCTATTTTAAAAAATATCATACATGTACTTGTACCTTGGGTTTAACCGGAAGATGCGGGAGATGTATGTGCAACTTAATATTGACCGGCTCTGTTGAGAATTAATTTGATTTGGCAGCTACGTACTTGGACTCAGTTAAGGAACACAAAATCAATTCTGTCTGTTTGAACTTATGCCACAGCCTTGAAGATGCATGTAAATTGATTTATTGCCAAACACTGAGGTAAGGGTGAACTCATTGACCGCTCCGTAGCCTGGGCTGTGTCTTGGGGGCCCCTGACTGACGTCACAACCATAAAATGAACATGTTTCCAGTGCACCGCGAAAACGCCTGACCAAAAAAATTGTTTGTGACGTCACTTTGTGTGGTGAGCTGACCATCATGACCACCATGGGAAGACGAGTGTTTTGGTCAATTTTACACGATTTACAAGCAAAAGTCGGGCAGTTACTTTTCCAGTATTTTCCCTGAGCAGTCGAGTAATTGTTTTGTGTCTCATATAACCAACAGACTGTACAAACCCCCTGTTTAAATCCTTTTGTAGTAACAAAGAAACGTCGTCTGCTAAAACTTGTTTACCTTTCCGCCATCTTGAAGAACTGTAAGTGAACCGATCACAAGTCTCGGTTCAACTTTGGTCGGAACGATAACGTCATTTCAGTGTAACCGAAGCGCCAAAACGGTTCCGAACCAGAAACATGTTTACGGTCACTAGGGCCAAAACGCAGCCCCAGTGGCATGACTATTGGGAGTGTGTAGAATAGAGACTGGGTACCAGATGTTTCTGTTGGCACTGTTGATTGATGCAGTACTGAAGGGGTGTTGGACTGGTTGTTTCATGTGCAAGTCTATTTTCGTGTATTGCATGTTTTCACTATCTTAAGTTTTGGGACTAAGTATCAAACAAGGGCACACCTAGCCCCAAACCTTGAGCACACCAGGCCCGAAACATGGGTACACCAGGCCCAAAACATAGGCACACCAGGCCCGAAACATTGTACACTGGGCCCCAACCATGGGCACACCGGGGTGGGAAATATGGGCACACCAGATCCAAACCTTGGGCACACCAGATCCAAACCATGGGCACCAGGTCTTTTACCATAAACATGTAATAGCAAAGTAGTAAAGTTTGTTTGACCTTTTACATGTGCAAGCTGGCATAGGTTTAATAGGTCGGGGAGGGGGGAAGTGCATCATACTTTAGCCCCCTGAATTGCCACAACTCCTACTAAACTGACGTCACCCGTCACACTAGTGCAGAAACATTGCCCACGCTTCCACCTGATGACGACATTTGGAGCTATAAATACGCCACGCTAAAAGGTCACGAAAAGGGGTCTGAGGATGTTGGTAACTATCGGCATCCTCACGGGAATAAGGCCGGTGTTGGTGTATTGACTTGGATCATTAATATGAACCAAAATACTGGTAGGTTTAGAAACTAGTTCTAATATTGTGAGCCAGTTGTGCGCTATAATTAGATTTGATATGATTAGGTTATTCTTGCGGCCAGTTTATTATGGTATGTTTGCACATCCGGCCAGCTGGAAATTGTTCGTTAATGAGACCTGTATTGTTGGGTCGTGGTTTTTTTTCTGCGGTCCCTTAAGGGAAGTATTCTGTGTCTTTGTTCCTATTTTTCCTCTGCAATTGGCTTGAGGTTCTAATTGAGGAAATGGTTCGTTGCCAGGCAACTTTCATGTAAATGCACGTCATTATTTTTTCCTTTTTTTTAGCCCACCCTACTATAGGATCTTTATCCGAGGGATAGGATAATTTGAAGAAAAAAAAGTAGATGGTTAACTACATGTAACTTGGTTAAAGCAATTTTGTTTTGATTAACTTTGGTTTTTAGTTTTCTTTTTTTCATGGACAAAAGCATTTAATGAGGAAGTATGAATAATGCTCTGAAACAACTTTATAAATGTATAAACATACTTCTCTTCTCCAGTTTATACTGCAAGTTCATTAAAACCCTCCCTGACTCAATGGCAAAATCTGTCACAATCTATTAAGTGACAGGTTTTAACAGTTTTGTAAATTGGACTGATATATTGGTAGAATTGACAGGCTGTGGCAATTTTGTGAACTGGATGGATCGGTACTTTGATTGATGGTAATAGACACGCTACAGGTCTAAATGTATGCGGGGCTAATGCATTCACAATGTAGGGTATCTGTGCGTGGCTATAAGCATTCACAATGCAAAGAGTGTTGGTACCTTGATGTTCTTAGCGTTGTAATTCACGATAGATGGTACACAGGCATGCAACTTTTCCTCGGATCCCCTGATTTCCTCGGTTTTTACTTCTCATGAATGCCATTACAAATTGAAAAACACTGTACAAAGTCTTGTGTGGTTTGGAATTTCCTCGTTTTTTTTCTGAATTCCCAGTTGCATGCCTGGGTACAGCCTTTGTGTCCCATAGGGCCATCCACGAACCTGGCTCGGTTGACAAACCACACGCGATTACAGGATGCATATATACATGAATTTCATGTATTTGTGTCTTAATTTCCCAATGCAGGACATGTACCAGAAGATGATTGAAATTGATCCGACGGAGCCAACTTCAGAAGAGCACCGCCTCGGAGCTGTGACCAAGCCACGCTACATGCAGTGGAGAGAGTTCATGAGTTCATCAGCCACTCTAGGATTCAGGATTGAAGGAGTTAAGGTAAACAACATTTATATACAGTGGAACGCCGCTATAACGAACATCGCGGGATCCACAGAAATTGTTTGTTATAGCGATCGTTCGGTATAGCGATTTTAAGCTGCCGGTGCTCCGGTACACACTTTTCAATAAATAGCGCCCTTCAGAACTTCACCATGCACGCCCTGGTAGTTACTGAAAGACACTTTGAACATGTGCTGACTATTGATCACACAGTTTTGAGCTTACTACCTATATCGATGAGTGGCTTTCCCCTTCTATGCCTTGGGGAAATATTAGCCACTTGTCGCTCTTCTGTTGATGGTTTTCAACACCAATGTTCGGTTGGTTTTGAACACAAAAATCGGGAGCCAAGGATGATGTTCGGTATAGCCGAATGTTTGGTATAGCGGTGTTCGGTATAGCGACCTTCCACTGTATCACCATAAGTAATAAAAGTTTAATACACTTGTCAAAATCCTCTGATGCAATACAGGCACTTTTGTTTTAAGATGCGTCGATTCAAAGGTGATCTCGGCCACATTTCAATTTAACTGTGCTATAGACCATTTGCGTTAAGGTTGAGTCGGAGGGCAATCACTTCGTTTTTCCCAGACATGCCAGAAAAGTAAACTCTTTGTATAGTCATTGTTACTAAATCAAAATAACAAAACAGCAACCTCTGAGATACTTAAAACGCATAAGGTGTATTCATTGAAAAGTGATTTGTTTTTTTCTTCAGGCTTTGTGGGATTTCAGATATTTTTTTTTGGGGGGGGGGGTTCCTATTCATTCAATTCATCTTCAATGGTGTCCTTAAGACAGTGGTCTGTCCAGTTTCTTGCATTGTCCTCATGGGATTTTAATCAGACAAAAACAAAGTCGTAGGAAATGGAAAGTTGTTTCTTTGTGATAGGGGTTTCACCTTCACTGCACTTACATGTACTTCGTTGAGCTGTTGTTGATGTACATGTAGTGACGATTACGTGATTACAGTCCATTCATTCAGTATGCAGACTTCTAGTACATTAATCAGAGCCAAAAAGTGTGAAATGTGGCTGGATAATTTGATCCAAACTTGGCACAGTAATGGTCACCCACAGGCACAAAACACAGCGTTACTAAGTGTGTGGGGATGGGGGAGGCTCCCAATTGAGGCCTGTCATAGTTTTCTCTGTGAAAATTTCATTTTTTGTCTTGTTTGTTTAGCTGTCGTTGCTCAAACTTGGCAATACTTACGGAGTAAAAATACCTGCCGCAGGCCACAATGTAAAGTTGTATTGTGAAGTCAAAATCAGAAGTCAGCCCCAACTTACATTACAAGTAAGGTCCAAGTAACAGGGCATGAGCAATAACAGAAATGCCTTTTTGCAGTAGCTTGACGCTTGACTTGAAACTTGATGTATTGTGATTTGTAACTTGTGATGGAATTTTGAGGACTTGTGCACAAGTCAGCCACTGTGTTGTTTGAAGAAAATATCTCGATGAGTTTAATGGCAGTGAGAACCAAAACGAACAGACTGTCTTTAAATTTTAAACCAAAATTCTGGGTTTTTTTTCTCTTTCATAGAAAGGAGACGGTCATTCTAGCCGGGACTACAAGACTGTACGCACAAAAGATCAGATCAGCGAATGCTTTAATTTCTTCATCGACGGTGATCCTTCCATCCAAACCAAATACATTCGCCGCTTGAAGGCCATCCGAGCTACCCTGGAGTCGTCTGAATTTTTCGCTCTGCATGAGGTACAAACATTCTCGTTGAAAAGTGTTCGTAAAAATTTGACTGATCACAGTGGTCCAAGCCTGCAGGTGAAATGTGATGACCTTGTTTGAGTTTGAGCTAAACAGATGGATACATTTTTTAAAATACACAATAATGCTCATGGTTTTGCTCTCCACAGGTCATTGGAAGTTCACTGCTGTTTGTGCACGACAGAACAGGAAAAGCTAGCGTCTGGATGATAGACTTTGGCAAGACCACCCCGCTTCCTCCATCCGAGTCCAATGATCATCGGACCCCATGGGTGGAGGGAAACCACGAGGATGGCTACCTGTTTGGATTGGACATGATGATTGAAGTGTTTTCTGACATGAAACCCAAAAAGTGCCCTGTTGAGACCAATTCCAACAAACCTTCCACGAAGACTGATCCCACTCCTGCCACCGCTCCTAGTGCAATGGACACTCAGTCAGGTTCAACCTCCACTGACGCTGTTGACACCACTCAACCTTCAGAAGCCCTTCCAATTTCCTCTTCCATCTCCAATGTTTCCTCAACTGCATCGCCCCCATCAGTCACAGCAGCTCCCTCGTAGCATTGGAACCTAGATGGGTCCGAGGACAGATCCAGGGTAGGACAGTGGTCCGATCCTGGATGGGTCAGAGGTCAAGTCCTGGAAGAGTCAGAGGTCAGATCCTGGAAGGGTCAGGGGTCAGATCCTGGATGGGTCAGGGGTCAGTTCCTGGATGGGTCAGAGGTCAGATCCTGGATGGGTAAGGTCTCTGACCCTAGATGGGTCAGAAGTCTGATCCCGAACGGGTCAGAGCTCAAATCCTGGATGAGTCAGAGGTCAGATCCTGGTTGCTTCAGAACTCCGATCCTGGATGGGTCAGAGGTCAGATGGGTCAAAGGTGAGAGGTCTGATGCCAGGGGTTTATTTCATAGAGCTGCTAAAGCACAGATATTTGACTGGCCTCAGTTGCATGGGATGCACGTTATTTGTGACAGGTATTTCCTGCTTAACAGCTCCATGATATTGGACCTAGATCCTGGATGGGTCAGGGTCAGATCCTTTAACAGATCCGACGTCAGATCCTCTAGAGGTCTCAGGTCGGAACCAATTGCGAGTTGATTTCAGGTGCAGATGTATGGCATGAAAACTTCATGCTCGTTTTTTCAGGTGGGCGTCCGTTAGTGACCCAACGTCTTTCATGCTGCACATTGAGGTGTTTTGCACAGATTTTTTATATTACGGTTCGATTCGAATGCATTTTGGTAAATGTTGGGGTCTTCGTTTGTAATAAACAAGGGCATTTTAAGTTATATGAGTTAATTTTTACATTTGAGGGTTTTTATTTAATCAATTTTTAATTAGTTTTCAGTGATCAAGCCTGGATGTTGAGGAAAAATATCTTTTTTTTCCTGAAGCATTTTTAAGTTCGGCTGGAATCATGTTTTCCTGCTCGTCATTTGACAATCATATTAATTTATTGAAACTTATACTGTAAATTTTTTGCACCTGTTAGCAAAAATTCTAGGAAAAATATGCACTTTTTATCAACACTAGTATGTGGTGGGATGGTGAATTATTGACATTTCCAAGCATAAGTGCTTCTGCTTTTTTTTAATTTTTAAATTATGCTGAAACCATGTTTGTACAATCAAATCTTGTGAACACAAACGTGTACATTCTTTTGACGCCTACTGCCCTATCCCCCTTCCAGCTCAAAACTCTTCAAATGCCACCTGGATATTTCTTTTCTAAAAAAGAAGAAGAAATGTTGGCCCTTTCCCCCCAAAAAAATTGTTCTCATCTTTGGGAGTGTGTGATTTTTTGAAAGGGAAAAACAGTTTTATTTAAAAAACAAAATTGTTTATGTGGATTTTTTTTTTAATTTGAAATTTTGGCACTGAAGAAGAAAACACAATTATAGTTTTTCATCAAGGTTAGTAAATCGTTCTCTTGTTTAACTGACCTTGGCCTGAGATAGATTTCCTTTATGATTGTTCAAAAGAGCAAAGACTCGAGAGTCGATCCAGCCTAAACATCATACAACTCTAGAAAGCCAGAAATAAATGGCATAAATGTTGGTCACTGTTGCATCAACAGTTTTTATTCATAGATTTTTTGTCGCAGTTTTTGAGTTAAAATTTCTTCCAGCACTGTGCCGGGGATCCTTGGAAAATGAAAAATTGATCCCTGCACCAAAATTTACCTAATCATCCTTTTAAGGACAAATCAATGCAGGAGGTGTTATCATTAAATTCAGGAACCCCCCCCCCAGCAAGTTTGTAAATGCCTGTGTTAAACGAGCTTGACCATGTGGCATATCTTTTTCATCAATCCAGAGTAAGACCTTAAGTACTCGGTGACAACATGCCTTTTGAAGATGAAGGTGGATTTTCAGACCGAACCACCCCTCATTTTTAATTGTATTAAACACGAGGGCAACAAGTACGGTAGCATCTTTGAAAGGGGGGGGGGGTAGGGGTTTAACCCAAAAGTGCAAAAATAGAATGAAAAAAAACGCAGAAAATATAGCAAATGCTGCTAATCTTCTGCGCAGCTACCCCCTCCTCTTGATTCAACCTGGATCCGCCCCTATCATTTGCCTCACTGTGCATTTTGCAAAAACTGCCTTTGTTCAAACCATTCACTTACTCTCATAGTTGGTACCTTCATATTGCTGTATTTACACTGCCCACTCAGAACACAAACATTTGAATTCCACACAATCACCTAATGAGCCATTTGCGAGTTAAATTCAAGTAACATTTGGTATGCTGACTTGCTCCAATGCTTGGCACATTTTAACTTTGATTTCTCCAGACCAAAGAGACTATTGATAATCACGTGATTCGGGGCAAGCCTTACGCTAGAAACCCCCAGCTACGGAATGGTCTGGTGTCTTTGTGCCATTCTCACCCATTGAGAACAGTGTATTGATGCTGAGCGTCTCTTACGTAACTATGCAAGAGCTTGCCCCGAATCATGTGATATTATAGCAACAGTGTCTTTGGTCTGGAGAATTAAAACGAGTCGGTGTACCAGATGTTATTCAAATTAACTCGCAACGGGTACAGGTTATTCGCAAATGGCTTATTCCACACAGACTTTAGAATTAAAGTTTTAAATGTTCCATTCCATGCAGTGGAGTTTTGTCCACGACATAATTGGGTAACTTTAAAAGTGTAATTCCTTTTTTTTTTTTGATGTCTCCTGCCTCAGGCTGTTGGTAGGGTCTTATTATTCCACCTCCTGTGTATTTTTTAACCGCATTCCTACCAACAAAATCACTTTCTTTATATAAATTCATTCAATTTTAATGTGTATTGTACATATATTTTTTTTAAGTTAAAGAGAATGAATGATATACAGTCTTTGTAACAGCCTGTGCCAATATTTTATCTTAAATTTTGTAGACATGACAGAGTTCTCATAATGGTGCATGCATTCAGCAAGGGTTCTATTTCTGGTATTAATGCTGAAGCCCTAAAAACATTTTAAGTTGCTTTCTAACCTCTTTATGTGGAACCGTTATGACCTTGTATTAGTAAGGCTGCAGAGTTTTCATAGTAAACCTAAGAGGTCCTTTCACACTATGTAAAAATCTCTGTGTTGGACCCAGGTCCAACAGAATCCCGTTCACACTGGCAAGAATCCAACCACAGGTCCTACACAGGTCCGGCGCTCTGCACGGATAAAATCCAACCCTGGTCGGTACCAGTGTCGAGAATATCCACACAAGTAGAAAATCCAAAAATCTACTTCCGATCCGTGTGCGTATGATGCGCATGGCTGGAACGTGCATTGCGGACGTGGCACATGTTGGTAGCTACATGCGCGCAGTGGCCGGGGTTTGATCAATCTATCAGACCCGGTGCTGCTTGTGGTTGACTCGTGTTGACCTCAAAACGGGTAGGCGTGACGAAAGTGTAAAAAGGATCTGTTAAAGAGTTAGATGGATTAGCTGTTTAGACATTTTGCACCAAGAATTTGCCGTCCCCGACCCCTCTTCCCCCTTGTTTCCAGCTCCCTTTGCTTGTACGTCAGGTTTGGGTCACACTTTTGGGACCCGAGTCTCAGGATTTGTGGTCATCTTCATTGACTGTAACTATCATTCCTGGCCACATCATGATGAGGCACGTTGGTCTATTTAAACCAGTACGGAAACTGGAGTGCCACTTTCAGATTAAATAAGGAATACCAGTAGTAAACACATTAGGTGCCCTCATGGGACATTCTCAGTGTTCAACTTCTGACTTGTCAGTGTTGTGGTATTTTAACATCTTTGATTAGTACATTTCAAGTGGTCTTATATTGCAAGAATCTTGGTGTAAACTTGTGTAATTTATCTCCACGTGGACGATAGTTTGTACATATTTAGTTTTACTATAAATGCACATATATGAGGGAGGAAACTGAACTGAGAATATTTTTTTTCGGTTTCTATCTTTACTATGCAGTTTAGGGAATTGTGGAATGATATTTTCACCATTTTATCAGTATTTTGCTACTATTTTTCCATTTGAATGTACAGCTATACATGTAATGTTTAATTGAACAGATTTGACATTCGCCTTGTATGGTAACAGATTTCCGTGAAATTGTAAAAAACTTTCTGAAGTTGCAACAAAAAAAATTGCTGAGGATATTTCAGAACTCATATTGTGAACTTTAGAAGTATCATTAACTACAGTACAATGCTCATTTTTGTATCCGTTTTTTTTCAAATTGTTTGATCTTTCTGGATTTTACAGTGTTCAAGACTCTATTCCACATGCCATTATAGTAATACACATTTTCTGTCGGACAGTAAACTCAAATTTGCTTTGCTGCAATTAATTGATCATTTTAATTTTCACTAGGGTTTTTCACGTCTTAGGTAGAAACAAACATGCACCAGACGAACAGGCATTTTTCACTGAGATCCTTTCTAAATATAATCGCACTCTTTCTCTTTTTACACCTAAAATAATCTTCAGTGAACACCATTTTATTTTATGAATTTCCTTGAATTGTCTTTAAAGAGAGAGGCTGCATAACAATGCCAATGTGTGATTTTGAGGACGTTTGTAAGGATTAGACGGTGTACGCCGTGTCAGAAAATCGCATAATTATGCGTCATTTTAATACAAATGGTAATTTTTAATAAGTTAAGGAAACATAACTTTCCAAAATAACTGGCATTTGTACATATGCCAGTTGGAAAAAAAAATCTTATAAATGAGTTGAATCACTTGCCATTCTTTGTAGAGTTGTATGATTAGAGACAATTAAAAAAAAAAGCAAATGAAAGTTAAACCTTTTCTGTTTGTTTTGTGGACTTATTGTTGTCTGTTGATTTTTTATTGTTAAAATAAGCCAGTGGTATACTACTCTAGGAGCTAGACGTTGAAGGGTTTGAAACGAAATAACCCGCTGCCGCGAGAGGGCGCTATCACGACCAACCAACATCACCCACGGACTTGTCAGTAGCAACGTCTAGGACATCTATTGGTTGTGTAATGGGCGCGCACCTGTTTGGCCTAATATATGCAGCGCACCATTAAAAAATTCATATTAGTTCTGCAGCAATCTCTCAAATTTATTAGAGTACAATAAAAGATGCAGACAGACCTTTGTGTAATTTCTCTGGTCGGCTCTTTTGTTGTGAGTAGTATGTGTGGGACTGAAAATGAACTACATAAAATTGCCAGCAGAAGTCGCGCATGCGCACTACTTTCCCTCGTTTTTCGGGGGGAGATTTCGGGGAATACCCTAGACGTTGCTACTGACAAGTCCATGGGTGATACTGGTTGGTCGTGGTAGCACCCTCTCGCGTATACAAGTTAATTGAACATGGCCAAAAGATGGCCAAGTGCAATGATCTGCGTTCCCTTGATCGCAAAAGACAGTGCGGGCCAAGTGCCAAAAAGCTGTTATTTCGTAATGCACCTCACCCGAAATACTCTGTTTACATTGTCCGACAAAAATAAATACCATTTATGGTTTAAAGGATATTTATATGGTTATTTTTTTTTTTCGTTGAGTCACAAAGATGTCAAAATAGTTTAACCTCGTTGAAGAAACTTGCACGTGCCCACGGAGTCGAGGCTGCGTGAATTGACCAATCGCCGTTTGTGAGTTAGCCACGCCCCTTAGACAACCCTATGATATTTTGTGAAGTTAACTTTTGTTTGTCTCAGATTTTGCATGTATGTTCCGCGTCCAGAAATATTCCATGTAATTGGACAATATTTCACAAGCTGCGTTGACGTGATTCTACTGCGATAGGTTAATTCAGCCGTGTGTTGGTGACACTACGAGTACATGTACATATTGCCAGCAGTTCTTAGTTTCCCCACACAATTTAATAGAGTAACACAATAACGTTTGGAACCACTACACCAGAGATTGAATAAGCCTCTGTACTGATGACGTCACGCTTTGTTTACGCGTGTGCTTTCCCATGGTGCTGGGTGGACCATGGGCCCCACTGGCTCCATAGGGAAGTGCACATGTAAACAAAGTGTGACTTCAGAGGCTTATTGATTGGGTTACTATAGGTGCATTTTTGAAGGGATTTTCAGGATTTTCAAGGAAGCATCGGAGGTACAGTAGGCTACAGCTAAGGATTTGTCCTTTGAACAAAAACATCAAAGAATAACAAGCAATGGCCGCCACTTTGCAACTTTTGAAAATGTCTTGTCATTCTATGATATTTTTTTCAAGATGGCCCTATAGCCAAATATCTTTCCCATTACATACTCTGGCTGTGTGCCAAATTTCATGCCTTGATCATCGAACTGATCAATCTTATCACCAATTTGCTGTGCAACTAGTTTTAATTTCTTCTTTTTCTATCCCAAATCCCACAGATTTTTCCCCTTTATTCTGAGCATAGTCATGACTTTGAAACTTAACATAGGCATAGAGCATATTTGTGTCGATTGGGGGTAATTGCAACACAATCAATAGACAACCAGGCAATGATATTTCCTTGAAAATACTCCTTTATTTCACAAACTTTACAACAAAAACACTTCCGCTCACAACTCCTCTCAAACATGTGACTCAAAATATACAGTCTGTAGCAGGGGCTCTGGTCCACACTAAGTGGAATAGCGTCCCCATTTGGCCGGTCATCTCAGACGCTACAATACATGTATATCGTAGATGGTCCGCGAAGACACATGTTATGATCATATGATGGCGTCATCACAGGTTACGTGACATCATTTTAAAGGTGCATATTTTAAGGTCCTATATCTAGAGAACTGTAAGTCTGATTGGGTTCAAACTTAGTATGTAGGGTAGGTACTGGTAGACCAGAATGTGTTAAAAGGTAACAAATGAGGTGACGTCATGATGAAGTTATCATGTGAATTTATATGAATTTTTGGACCATTACGACATATCTCATCAAAATTAAAATTCTTTCTGTAATGTGTATGTTAGGTCAAATATATTTGCTCAAAAATGTGATAAGTGTGTGATGTCATGATTATGTCATCAAAAATGCAATTTTCAAAATCTCATATAAGGATAGGTCCAATCGTCATCAAAATTGGTGGGTAGGTAGATATTGCTACAAGTACAGAAATCCGAAGTGACGTCATGATGACGTCATCAATCTTTTTTTATTAATTTTTGAACTGTTTACATTTTCTTCTACTAGCAAAACATGAAATAAATTGCAATCCAACTGACTTAGTCAAACTAGGCACAAAGACCCCAAGGTTAAGTTCGCCCTAGACAAGTGATGTCATTATGACATCATCAATGGTCATGTGACGTCATGTTAAAGGTATATATTTTAAGATTTTGAATCCAGAGGACTATACGTCAGATTGGATTGGAACAAGGTTTGAACATATGGAGATGGGAGGCATTGTTATGACGTCATCATGGGCCATGAGACGTCATCTAAAAGGTACATAAAGTCCTATATCTGGAGAACTTAGTTGCTAAGATCCAAAGTCGCCTTCACCATTCGCCCTAAACACAACAGACAAGGATCCACTAGCTCCTTCAAGCTAGACACTGTAAAGCTTCAGACAGCAGAGTACAGAAAAAAGGTTAGATAAGGAGATGGAAGAGGCACTAGACAAATGGGAGATACAAGAAAGTTTGTCGCTGGACCAGGAGTGGACGTCTCTCTGAAAAGTTGTGTTTGCCACAGCAAAATCTGCTATTGGTTAACCCAATCAGAAACATCAAGATTGGTTTGATCCTGAAGATTTCACACTGAAACAACTAATGCAGGAGAAAGACCAGGCCCACCAAAGAATGTTACAGACTAGAAGTACTAGATCTACTGTGACAGCCTATGAAGATGCTTGCAGGCTGTTACGAAAGAACACTAGAAAACTGAAATCAAACTGGTAGGAGCTGAAGGCACAAGATCTAGAGCAGGCAGCAGACAGGAATGATATGAAAGTTTTCTATCAGGGACTCAAAGAAGTTTGGGGTCCACAGAAAAAAAGGCTCGGTTCACCTGAAGTCATCTGATGGAAAGGAGATTTTCTCAAGACAGTGAGACAGTCCTGGAGAGATGGACAGAGCATTTCCAGCAGCTACTCAATGTACCTGGTGATAGTGAACCCACAACACTTGCCAACATCCAACAGCATGATGCCATAACAATACTAGATGAGACACCAATTATGGAAGCGATAGTAAAGCTCCTGGCGGTGATGGAATCCCTTCAGAAATCTGGAGACATGGTGGACTCTTGTCGCTCACACGCCAGAACACATTCAGCGTATCGTAGATGCTTTTCCGCTGCGTCAAAGAAATGTGGCTTAGTTTAACATCCAGAAGACAGAAGTGCTATTCCAATCAAACTCTGTCCAGACACAGGCAGAGAATGTCACAGTTGATGGCACTTCCCTAACCATGCTAGAAAACATCACCTATCTTGGCAGCACAATATCAACGGATGGACATATCGATGCTGAGTTACAAAAGAGGATGGCCAAGGCTAGCTCGGCTCTTGGGCTGTACCAAAGACTCTGGAATAATCACTATGTATCCACTAGAGTCAAATGTAAAACTTACATGGCCATCCTTCTATCCACTCTTTTGTATGGCGCTGAAACATGGACACCTATACAGCCATGTGAAGAAACTACACGCCTTTTGGATGAGACACCTCAGATCAATAATTAAAATCACCTGGAAGGACATGGTAACAAACAGGGAGGTCCTGGAGCGAGCAGATCTGCCCTCTATGGAAGATCTCCTTGTAAGAAAGAACCTCCGGTGGGCACCGGGGACACTTGCTGAGAATGCCACCTGAAGGGCTACCCAAACAGATCCTCTACAACTTCCTGATGGGTGAGAAGACGAGGCTGCCCTCGCCTCCACTACAAGGATACTATCAAGAGGAATCTGAAACAGAGGTAAATCAACACAAAGTCCTGGTCATCCCTGGCTACCAAAAGAGATGCCTGGAGAGTGGCTATCAAATGATATGGAAGCAGTCTTTGTCGGTACGTGGCCGACAGCATGATGATGATGAACTATTTCCTGCATTAAATGTACCTCCCTCGTATGGACAAAACACAACATAAACTCATAAAAAAAATATAAGAATGCGGAGCGAACACCAAGACCCATCATCTTCCGTAGAACTCATCGCCAGTGCCGATCACTCTTCAGCAGTTTTCAAGAACTATTCCATATGCACTCCAAGCAACACTTTGCCATGTTTCACTCCACTAAAAGAGTGCATTCTGAAGTCATTCTCTGATGGTGAGATTCACGTGTTGTTTTGCGCACTCACTTTCGATGTGGGAATCCACTGTCAAAACTTGACAGGGGTTTTTCACTTTGGCCCCTCACAAGACAGAGATGACTATGTTCAAGAAAGTGGGCGAGGTGAACCATGCCAGGCTGCGTTGATCAAATATAAAAGTCGTTGTAGACACCAAAATCAGCAATTCCAGGAAAGACTACATCAACAGTGACGAAGTGTGCAGGAGGGTACAGCTGATGTCTCCATTTGGTAGCAGGCCTGATGCACCAAGCATACCACACTAATATGTTGCGACTTATAGCATTTTCTCTAAGAGGTGCCTCTGTAGTACATGGGGGAGAGTCTTGTTTTGAACCAGATTATGGTCAGTTTATCATTGGAGAGCCAAAGGAGAAAGATGAACAATATACAAAAAGTACTTTGAAGCATACATGTAGGTGTAGGTTACAAACCTTGAAATGCGGGAAAATATTAACCCTAACCACCCTGAACTCTGACTGCCTCGTGACCCAGGGAGAGTTTAGTAAGTGGCCGCATTTGTGGGACATTACTCTGCCAGATAATGACACCAAGGAAGTTCACCTTCTCATCGGACAGGACAACCCTTCAGTCATGACACCTAAGGAAGTTCGCAAAGGTGGCTCAGGTGCACCCTATACGATGAGGACCATATTGGGCTGGACGCTAAATGGACCCACAGACACTGGGCCCAGGAAGAATGCATCTTCGCACTTCATTGACACCGACACTAGTCTTCAACACCAAGTCAAGAAATTCTGGAAGCTGGATGATGTGGGAGGCAGCGAAACCGCAATGTCCATCAGTGACAAGGTTACTGGCATGTGGGAGTACTGCGTCTTCTGGGTAGAAGACTGGAGCGAGATGCTGACATGAAAGAAAAGTACATCGCAGGCATCTCGGACTTGTTAGCCAAAGGCTATGCAGAAGGGGTACCTCGACAACAGCTCGGCAGAGCCGACGGAGCAGTGTGGTATTTGCTACACCATCCGGTGATCCACCCACGTAAACCTGGGAAAGTACGAATTGTCTTCGACTGTGCTGCGAAGTATCAAGGCGTGTCACTGAACGACAAAATACACCAAGGCACTGATTTGACCAACAAGCTAGTTGGAGTTCTGCTTTGCTTCCGTCAAGACATCATCGCACTCGTGGCAGACATAGAAGGAATGTTCCATCAGGTTCACGTGAACAAACCTGACCGTAACGCCCCGAGTTTCTTGTGGTGGACCAATGATGACATCGCTGAAGTTCCGAAGACATACCGAATGGCATCTCACTGGTTTGGCGAGGTGTGGTCATACAGCTGCGCTAACTGGGCACCAGTTAAATTGACATCTTAAATTAGTCACCGGTGCGTCTCATTGCTGAGTAACATTTTCATTTTTGACGATCTGTAGCGCGGAGGCTACAATGTCCTGTTGAGCTGATAGTGTTCTGTGATGCATCCAAAGAGGCATTTGGTACAGTGGCCTACACTGATGTGAGATTTGTTGCCGCGAATCGAGGGTAGCTCCACTGAAGTGCCTGACATCCCAAGGTTGGAGCTACAAGCAGCAGTGTTGGTAACTAGACTCTATGCGTCAGTGGTCAACGATCGAGACATCAGCAGTGTAATTGTCCTTTCCTGGAAGCGTGGCCAATCACGACAATACAAGTCGTTCGTGCCAAACAGAGTGGCAGAAATACAGAGCCAAGCCGATCCTTCTGACTAGAGGCATGTTCCGGGAGAGCACAATGTTGCAGACAAGATCTCAAGAGGTGCCAGACTCCAAGACTTAGTGGGAATATGGAGCGATGGTCCAGAATTTTTTAGAGAGCCTGAGGAAAAGTTGCCCAAGTCCATGCCAAAAGCTGAAGAGGATGAGGCAGACAGAGAAAAGAAAAAGGAGACGACCGTACTACTGGTGAAAAAAAGCAGATGATGCAATAGACTGCAACAAATTCTCCAGCTAGAGAAAGTTGATTCGTGTGACGGCGTACGTCTTCCATTTCATCTCAAATCTGGAAGTGAAGAGGAGAGTCTAATACGTTCCATTAGTAGTTGAAGAACTGGCCACTGCTGAGAACCACTGGCTGTTGGAAGCACAGAAATCACTTCATGACCTACTGAAGAAAGGAGAGTTCAAGTCACTCAGTCCATTTGTGAAGGACAGAATGATCTTTGTTGGAGGAAGAGGTCAACATGGGAAGCTCTCGTATTGCAGACAACATCCGGTGCTTATTCCCAGAGGTCATCACATTTCGTACCTGGTCACAAAACACGTACATGAGCGTGGGCACTACAGAGTTGCGACGACCACAACCAAAGTCAGAAGCAAGTACTGGGTGACTGGCGGAGCAAGCTTGGCGAGGACTGAGAAGTTCAGATGTGTTATGTGCAGGGTTTTTGAACACAAAACAGAAACACAGTTCTTGGCCAGTCTGCCTGTTGAGAGGATGGCGCCGTTCACACCACCTTTCTACTACACAGCTTGTGACTATTTGGGACCATTTGTTGTGAAAGTTGGGTGAAACAAGACCGCTAAGTATTACGGAGTGATTGTCTCAACACGAGAGCCGTGCATCTAGAAGTAGCAGTTGATTGGTCCATGATGGAATTTATCCAAGTCCTAAGAAGATTTCTTGCAGTACGAGGTCACCCAAAGCTAATTCAGAGTGACAATGGGACCAAGTTTGTTGTGGCTGAACGACAGCTACGAGAGATGGTGACGGGATGGAGCGTGACTGAGTTGAAGGACTTCTGTGCTGAGAGACAAGTATGTTGGATGTTCACTACACCTCTTGCCCCACATCAAAATGGGTGTGCAGAGGCGCTGTTAAGAGTTGTAAACAAGCCTTCAAGAAGGCGATTGGAGAGCTGAGCAACAATGACCCCATTTGAACTACAGACGTGTCTGCAAGAAGTAGCAAATCTTGTCCATGAGAGGCCTATTGGCAGGCACCCAAATAATCCTGACGATGGTAACTAAATCTGACCGAATAATATCTTGCTTGGAAGAGCTTCGAACAGAGTTCCACAGGGGCCGTTCCGCACAAGCAAGAATCCCAGAGATAGAGTGGAGTTTGTTCAACGAATTGCGACATCCTTCTGGAAAACATGGATAAGGGATGTTCATCCAGCTCTTGTTCCAAGGAAGAAATGGAGTGTCCACAGGCGAAATGTGAGAGTCGGTGACATTGTTATTCTGTGTCGGACAATTTCCCGAGGGAAATGGAACATGGGAAGAGTAGCAGAGGTCTACAAGGGCAAGATGGGCATGTACAAGATGGGCATGTTTTGTGTTTAAAAAAGTCAAAGTTTGTGCAATTTTAAGCAACAATGCGAAATTGGGTTACTGTACCCAAGTTTCATCCAAATCTTTGAAAGCATGAGCATGCACATGTAGAAGATGTACATTTTTGTCAAAAACTGAACCTAACCTTTTTCTGAATTGCATCATAACTGACCTCATTTGACCTTTGACCTGAAATATACATGTATCCCACATTGTCTTAATACATGTACGTGCTAGCTCAGATTTTCTAAAAAGTGGCTTTTTGCAGATTTTCTGCAAGTGTAATTTGAAACTAAAATTTTATTTGATTTGTACAAGCAGCCAGTGGTCCGTACATCCATAGGGCATTTCCACACTAACGGGGTACAATTGACTGCACATTTGGGATTTGAGAGGGGGACACTGGAGGGTACAGCAAAGTAAGATATTTTGTTCAGTTGTTTCCTGTGCATTCCCGAGACCTTAATGATCATGTGTACAAACAATATAGAAAACCTATAAAAATGGTAAAAATTATGTACGTAACAAAAGACTTTTGCTACAAATTGACAAGACACTAATTATCATGTGCATGGATTCACCCAAATTTCATCTCATTCAAATTTATAACCAATTTAGGAGAGCTAACAGCCACAATGAACACAATTGTGTTGGTCTTAAAGACACTCATAGGTAACGTACGTAACGTGGACAGAAATGTTGTGACCTTCTTCTGTCCATATTACGTACGTATTCTGAACATAATACCCTGTGACAGCTGAAATACAGCTGATTGTCTTGGTTTTTACAGGTAACAATGCTGTAGGGATAAGAATGAACAGGCACAATATTTGATACAGACATTTACTGTAATTATATAACTTTCTATTAATATTAACAAACTTTCTGTCCATGTTACGTACGTACCGGTAGCACTGTGAGCATACATGTAAATATTTTGTCAAATTTGCCTAGAAAATCTTACATCTTTTAAAAGCACAATCCTCAACAATGGGGTGGGAAAATACAAGTGGAAAATAGGACAAACAACTTGATATTATTACCCTGCTTCATTCTCAATCCCCTGTCACACTTGTAATCCTTTTAATAGTGTGGAAAGGCCCACATGTAGTATTATGTGAAGGTTATTGGAAATACAAACATTTTATTGAGGTGTTAAAGCAGTATCATGCAAACCAAACTTATGTTTTGCTTGATAAGGCCACAAAAATAAAGTCTCCGGTTTCTGGTATGCACACGCATTGCCATAGCCATGGCGCGTTGGCAAAATTTTAACGTGTTTTTTTCCCTATGTAAGATGATGTCTCAAAACCACCAAACTCACTGATTCGACAGGAATCCTGTTGCTGCACAATTTTAAGATTTTTTTAGATTGGGTTACGATCGAGTATAAGCTTTATGTGGCCTCTCTGGGCTCCCATATATTTTGCACTAAATTTAGTCAGGCACTATTTGCAGACGGTGTTGTAATTTTGTAATTGTGCCTCTGGAAGCTAGACTGAGGGAGCAATGGTGGTGTACAGTATCTGGAACCTGTGAACGCTTTTTAATTAGCGCAATATAAGGGAGTAGACTAATGACCAGCCTGGCAGCACATGCACGATGTCGCTATGTAGAGCTATTGTCTGATGTTACCGTTTTCTCATATTTTTGTCTTGTCTATCCACATTTCCAGAATTTGTTCGTGTCGGTCAAGATCGTAAGTGGGTGCAGAATTCTCAAGCCTTATGGCCTTACTGAGGTTACCTCAAGCTCCACTCTGAAGGATATTTTTTAAAGTTTTAAGGGGATCGAAGTGTCATCTGCAACATCAGCCGACATTTGCAGAAAAAAAAAGTAAGGGAAAAAAAAACGCATCCCGCACCACTTTTGGGGCAAGCTCCATACCAGAAACAGGAGACTTTTTTTGGCCTATACAATTGGGAACCGGTCACAAAATATAACATTTCGTTATAATATAAGTATAATTTCCTGTTTTCACTGCTCATACATAGTGGGTACCAGCTCCATGAAATTCAACTACATGTATTGTTTTGCAGACATAACATGTGACACAAATGGCTCGAGTGGACATGGCTGCCATGTGGCAGACGCAAAGGTCAAAGGCTGAAAGGCATAATACTAACATGTGTAACTGTTCAAAAAAAAATTTTTCAAGACACTTAAGTCCTCCAACTCAATTTTTCCATTTAATTAACTAAGGCCAAAAAAAAAAAGTCTCCGGTTTCTGGTATGGAGCTTGCCTAAAAAGTGGTGTGGCGACGCGGCTTTTTTTTTTTTACCTGTTTTTTTTTTTGCTTAATGTCGGCGGATGACTGCAAAATGGTGCCCGACTAAACTTAGTGCAAATATATGGGAGTCCAGAGAGGCCACATAAAGCTTATTCTCGATCATAACCCAATCTAAAAAACATGTTAAAATTGTGCAGCAGCAGGATTCCAGTCAAACCAGTGAGTTTGGCGGTTTTGAGACATCATCTTTCATTGAAAAAAAACGTTTTCATTTTGCCGACGCGCATGGCTACGGCGACGCGCGCGCATACCAGAAACCGGAGACTTATTTTTTTTGGCCTAATCTCAAAGATAAATTTTCCGAGGAAATACATTTGTAATGTGAATAAAAAATGAACATAGATTCGAACCAAGGTTCTTTTGATCCATAGTTTTACTCACTATCAACAGTTTTACTCACTATCAACCAGGCTATTGTGGGAACTCGACGACAGCCATTCTTTAACCAGTTCGCAACGGAGGCCACGTATACACGCAAAGGTTTTGCGGTATTCGGAGCGGATGGCAGATAACCAAGCAATGAGCGAGACCGGAAAAATCTGTCAGCGACCCGCTCTCAGTGAGCGAGGCCGGAAATACGAGTGTGCTGCCCGAGGGCGATGGCTTCAACCCGCCTGGCTTGAGGTTGAGTGAAAAGTAAGGTCAAAAAAAATAATACTTCTGCTTCCGGTTACCCGACCGACCCTATTTTTAGGCTGCGACCCTAAAAAATTTATCGGCAATTCAAAAAAAAAAAAAAGTGATGATTGAATAAATAAAAATAAAATCTTGTTGTCTTTTCTGTCTTCACAAAATACCTCTCAACATCCCTTTTGCGTCAAAAAATGCTTGTATTTATTTGTTTTCTTACTTGCATTCGCTATTTTTTTCAAAAGAAACCTCCGTTATTTTTACAAATTCGCTTCGCGATATAACTACTTTTCAATTCGATGTCACGGTGACTATAATCATGCGCGTATACCTAGTTCAATGCAGCGACGACTGGTTCGCGCCGCGCCGCGCAGGGGCCAATTTAGAAGACATGATGAAAATGCGGTAACCTGTCTGTCATGGCTATGCGCGTATATGCGATCGATAGCGCTAGCATGGCTAAGCATTAGGCACGTGCACTGTCAACTGGTCGGATTCGACATCGTTAAAATGCCAAGAAAACACCGATGGAGAAAGAATATTTTTGAAAACTAATTCACAGAATCGATCTATCTAGCTTGTCTGTGTATGTATTTTCCGTGTTCAAGAGTTTATTTTGAGATCGCACTACTCGTATTTGGAGTGATACATGCAGCGTGTTTCCCGAAATTTTCGACCGTAAAAACGAGGTCTGTCGGCCCATGGCATGCATGGTCGGCCGCGCGCCACACGCACAGTGAATCACACACTTCGGAGTTTTGGCCAGCTTCCCGTCTCAACTAGCGTTGTGCATATGGTGCGAACGACCTGAATTGTCCATTATTTTTTAAGAATTATCGAACGTAAATATATTGACAATAATTAAGGTAGGTTTTATTCACTTTTTGAGGCCATTTTGTGTATAGCTTTCGTAGTGCAATGGAAATAGTTCAGGCTAAAACTTCGCATATAACTCATTCAATCTGCATAAAAAAAAATGGCAAAAAAATAAAAATTCCGACCGACCGACCCTAGTTTTGAAAGGCATGTAATCGGAAGCAGAACTATTTTTTTTTCGGCCTAATCCAGCGCCTCATTCTGTTCTTGTCAAAATAATCCCGGCGTGAACTGGTTCAAATTCTTTGTAAATGTAGATTGACTAAAAAATAACAATGCTGTGACGTCAGGTCAACTGTTCCATTCTCATGATTAAAATGATGCTTCACACGCCCAGGGGAAAAAAAATAGTCAACAGCTACACAGGGGTTAGTATTTACATGTAGTGCCCTTCCATATACCGGTAAACGCATCAATAAATACAATGGTGTCATTTAGGCCTACGTGGGATATCATTAAAAAAATTCAGCTGACCCTAAACCAAAACCAAGCATCATCTGATGACGGCTGCTACGAGTGACTTTTTGAGAATTTCGTGCACATGTTGGCCTGAAAAGCGCCAAATATTGTCCGTTAGTGTGCATAATCAATTTGCAGCCCCCCCCCCCCCCCGTTTCATTTTATGGAGGCCAAATGTCCGAAGAAAAAAAAGTCTACATTTCAGCATGGATCTGCCAGTGCCCTTTTAAAGAAATATTTACCCCCCCCATAAAACTGACCTTGCTACGCCCCTATAGCTGAGACCAGAGGTCTCAGAAACAAATGGTTTCTCCCCAGCATGAACCCTTTAATGTTGATTTAGAGTAGATGGATGAACGAAAGCTTCACCGCAGGTCTCTTCAATGAATGCTTTCTCACCAGCGTGTACTCTCTCATGTTTGTTTAGACCATTTTGCTGAGTGAAAGCTTTACCACAGGTCTCACAAACGAATGGTTTCTCGCCAGTGTGTACTCTGCCATGCTGAAGCAGACCAATTTTCTGGGCAAAGGCTTTATCACAGGTTGCACAAATGAATGGTTTCTCGCCAGTGTGAACCCTGCTATGCTGAAGCAGGCCACCTCGCTGAGTAAAGGCTTTACCACAGGTCTCACATTCGAATGGTTTCTCACCAGTGTGATTCTTCTTATGTATGTATAGACAACTTTGCTGAGCAAAGGCTTTACCACAGGTCTCGCAAACAAATGGTTTCTCGCCAGTGTGCAGTCTGTCATGCTGAAGCAGACCAATTTTCTGGGCAAAGGCTTTACCACAGGTTGCACAAATGAATGGTTTCTCGCCAGTGTGAAGCCTGCTATGCTGAAGCAGGCCACCTCGCTGAGTAAAGGCTTTACCACAGGTCGCACATTCGAATGGTTTCTCACCAGTGTGAATCCTCTCATGTATGTACAGAGCAGTTTGCTGAGGAAAGGCTTTTCCACAGGTCACACAAACGAATGGTTTCTCGTTAGTGTGAACCCTGTCAATATGCTGACGCAGACCTTTACGCTGAGCAAAGGCTTTCCCACAGGTTGCGCAAACAAATGGTTTCTCGCCAGTGTGCAGTCTCTCATGAACCTGGAGAGCACTTTGATAAAGGCAGGCTTGGCCGCAAATCTCACAAACAAACGGTTTCTCGCCATTGTGTACCTTTTCATGTTGTTTTAGAGTAGATTTATCAGTGAAAGCTTTACCACAGGTCTCACAGATGAATGGTTTCTCACCAGTGTGAACTCTGTTGTGTCGTTGAAGATCACTTTGTTTTAAAAAGGCCTTACCACAGGTAGCACATTCAAATGGTTTCTCACTAGTGTGAATCCTCTCATGTTGGCGTAGAGCAGTTGGCTGAGGAAAGGCTTTACCACAGGTCGCACATTCGAATGGTTTCTCACCAGTGTGAACCCTGTCAATATGCTGACGTAGACCACTTCGCTGAGCAAAGGCTTTCCCACAGGTTGCGCAAACAAATGGTTTCTCGCCAGTGTGCAGTCTCTCATGAACCTGGAGAGCACTTAGATAAGGGCAGGCTTGGCCGCAAGTCTCACAAACAAATGGTTTCTCGCCACCGTGTACTCTTCCGTGTTGTTTTAGAGTAGATTGCCGGGCAAAGGCTTTCCCACAGGTCTCACAAATGAATGGTTTCTCACCAGTGTGAACTCTGTCGTGTCGTCGAAGAAGACTTCGTTTAGTAAAGGCTTTACCACAGGTCTTGCAGCCGAATCGTTTCTCACACGTGTGCACCCTCTGATGGGCCTGAAGATCACTTTGTGAAGTAACAGATTCACCACAGGTTGAACAAACGAGTGGTTCCCTACAGTCCAACGAATCATGGCTGAGGTTGCTGGCTACCTGTCTGGAGTACTGGTCCACCAGAATCACACTGGCTACATCTGTTAGTGTTAGGGGGGAAAAACCATCTTTTAAGCAGGAATTCCAAAATGCAACACGTAGGATTCTGTAGGATTTAGTAGTGGATGGCCAAGAGACTATTTCGTTATACATGAAATGTCTACTCCGTCCTGAACATGGTTTTCTGATGACATGAACACAATGTCAGTTTCGGCTTTTCACATAGGGCAGGACTCAAGGGTGCATCAAGAGAGGGGGTGGGGGAAGAGAGGGGGTGGGGGAGGAGGGAGGGTGGGCAAAAGGCTCTTTGTAAAAAAATATATAATTTGATAAAGTTATGGTCACTGCGTGTGGGGGGGGGGGGGGAGGGCACCCCATCCACATCCCTGATTCACCACTCGGGCTGTGATCTATTGCTCTATTATTTTACAATATTTTGTTGATGGATATCACTTAATTATTCCACCATATTCTCATCAATTTACAACAGAAAACTCTCTGAAATTTGTACATCTGTGCTTACTACATGTAGATGCCGGTGGAGAAGTGCCTTTACTGTCCATGATTCACCAAGTCAACCCACATAGGCCTGGGTACAAGAACTGGTGTCATTCCTGCATGATAAACACAGATAATGAATGGTGTTATAAATCTTTATTTGTGTGAATATCCTGAATATCCTGAATCAATCATTGGGTATTAAAAAGTTAGCCTACTACCAGCAGGAAAAGTAAATTTAAATTTTTAGTTCGCTACAATTAATTAAATACCATATTGAATATCAGCAGGCTTATATTTTCAGAAAGAGGTCAGGGTTTTTATTTATGAGCAAAATTATGGGGTAAATGACAGCCCCTGAACTGCTGTGATCGACTTGCACGTCTGTACATGCAGGGTTCGACCTTAACTTTTTTGTTCGCTAGCCAGCCAGGCTACTGAAACAGGCTCTTAACTAGCCCGCAAGCATTTTCACTAGCCCGAATGTTTCTTTTTCTTTTATAGAATGTCTCATAAACAACAATGTGCATACAGTACATGTAAAATGTGTATTGAGCCTGACAGTTGACCCCCTGGTGGCGTGCTTCAGGGCCCCTCGAAAAGGAAAATTAACGTGTAAAAGTCAGAGTTTTGGAAATTAGTTTTGGTATATTGATTTCTTTAGAAAATTACCCTCGGAATTTTATGGAAACTAAAACTTCGCATGACATGAAATAGCCTCTCGCTTCCGTAAAACTTTCGTCTGGACTTGTGAAACTCGATCACTCGTTCAAGCATGACAATTTTTAAAATAATCTTGTGGCGGTCATCGGGTAAAAACTTATATTAAACTTAAACAGGAGACTCAAATGGCTTTTGGGAAGGACATTTTTTTATATAAATTTGAAGGATTTATTTTCATTTACAAATAAATCTTAAATGTTCGTTGATAAAACTGTATTCGAACGTGATCCAAACGAGCCTGAATAAATCTAGAATCCATCGGATGCAGTTGACTACTGAAATGACACTCAAAATTGACATTATGTAGCAATGTTAGAGGTACCGCGATATTGACATTTCCTATTCTGGTGACACACAAAACTGAAGTTTTTCAAATGAATGTTACTGTGTCCCATCAAGCTATTTCAGCTTCAAATCACTCCTTCTTTTACAAAATGGCAATAGATCGGGAAAAACATACCTCAATTTGTCCAAAACCAGAAGTTTCAGAGCGTGATTTTCAGGACGGCTGTCTTGAGCGCGGCCATTTTGACACTAAATTTGGCATTTTCATGGGTTACCGTTTTTGATTAATACCGCCCTCTCTTGACTTCCAAATCAATAAATACTACCATCTATTGACCAGATAGGATAGGAAAATCTGCTGATGCTTTTTGTTTCATTTCAAACGGTCAAGAAATAAGGTTTTAAGGTAATTTTTGCCAAATTTTGATCACATTTTCCACTTTTTTCACAATTTAGATACAGAACATGGGGGGGGGGATGCCTGTAAACCTATATCCTTGTTCCTTTCTGAGTAAGAATATCTTGATTTTGTTCCTGCGCTCGATTGCGGTCTGTAGAAATGTATTTGTTTAAAAGTCTAATGACATCGATGATATGTCGAATCTCCGCGCTGATGTTTGGCCAGCCCTTGACGCAGTTGATGATGATGATGCGCTGTCATGTTTGCACCAGTAATTCATTGTTTTTTACGAATGAAACTCGTACAAACGTCCATTCATGACCAACAAATGTATTTTAGTAGATTTCAAAATTATTGTTTTAATTTAATAATAATAAAAAAAATCATCATGTATTAACATGATTAAAGGATTAATTTAATTACATCAGCAATAATAATGCATTTCCATTTGCTGCCAAAACTTGACTTGTAACCTTAGATGGGGGAGGGGTGGTAAGTGTGCAGTGAGACATAATTCTGGTGGAGGCAGATTTTTTTTCCAAAGCCCTTTGGATTGTAGCCAGGGCAGGGAATATCAACAGTTTTTCAATTAATGGAGGAAAGGAAAATGTCTTAAAAGGTGTGTCAATATTCCCTGTTTATTTTACACATAAAATAGTCTTTCTGGATTCATGCTTCATCACAAAAGGTCATGAGTGGATCTCCAGCACAAGACCCTCGAGAAGTTCAAGAGGAAGAGGAAGAGTCCTTTTCATCTCCACGGACATCGACTTCGAGTTTGCCCAGCACTGGGGAGACACCCCAAAAACAGAAGAGGAAGCAGAGAAAGAGTCCTTTTCATCTCCACGGACATCCAACTTTGAGTTTGCCCAGCACTGGGGAGACACCCAAGAAGCAGAAGAGGAAGGAGAGAAAGAGTCCTTTTCATCTCCACGGACATCCGACTTTGAGTTTGCCCAACACTGGGGAGACACCCAAAAAACAGAAGAGGAAGTATAGATAGAGTCCTTTTCATCTCCACGGGCATCCAACTTTGAGTTTGCCCAGCACTGGGGAGACACCCAAGAAGCAGAAGAGGAAGGAGAGAAAGAGTCCTTTTCATCTCCACGGACATCCGACTTTGAGTTTGCCCAACACTGGGGAGACACCCAAAAAACAGAAGAGGAAGTATAGATAGAGTCCTTTTCATCTCCATGGGCATCCGACTTTGAGTTTGCCCAGCACTGGGGAGACACCCAAGAAGGAGAAGAGGAAGGAGAGAAAGAGCCCTTTTCGTCTCCACGGACATCACTTGCCCAACAGGGGAGTGGATCACATCACCAGGGACTTATATCAGATGCAAACAAACCCAAGTCGAAGCAAGCCAGACTTTCTTAAAATGCGGCATCCCCTGATTTGTCACATACTCTCGACTATCAACACATACTGTTTGTCTCCAACAAGTTGACCGAGGCTGGTGATTCAGATACATGTAGGTCACTTGCCGATCAAGAGGAGGTAATGAGATGTGGTTTTACACTGAAATTTTTCCTTGCTTGTTGTGTTATGATGATTAACTAAAAATAGTCCATGAAGTTGTAAGTTTAGAAGTATTTTATGTCCCCTTTTTCCTTTTTATTCTAAATAAGTTGGAGCGACTGCTTAGAGAGCAAAGAGAACAACTTCGCCTGAAACAGTCTGTCCATTCAGAGCAAGAAAGTGTCAGCATAGACCTTCTAGATGATTTAACTGGTCTTTCATTTGAAGACAAGGTGAGTATATTGGAACATAAGATGTAATTACAGCCAACTAAAAGAGACAATGTGAACTAACTTGGTGCCATCAAATAAAATATTGAAATGAAATAAATTAGGAAAAATCGATCAGCAAGTATGTATTCTTATACCAGAAATGTTGAGAATACATGTAAGTTGAAAGTTAATATGCAACATGAACTTAAAGGAATAGTCTGAAATTCTCATAAGAGGTGCTCTCCATTTCCCAATTGTTTTCAGTTCACTAAGCCTTCAGCCTGTTAAAAAAGGATCACATTGAAGTATTTTGAAAAAAAATCTGAATTCCCAATTAATGGTTATAATGGATGTTAAAGGTATGATACATCATTGGTTGAGCTGATAACATAGTTGCAGACGGTGCACATACTTTCTAAAACTGAACAGTATGAAATAACAAATCTGTGAAAGTTTGAGCTGAATTTGTCATACAAGTCACAAGAGAATAGTGAAGACAGTTTTGTTTGACGGTGACTTTGTGCACGTTCATATGTTTCTTATTTATATTGTGCACAATCGGACTAAGCTGAGATAATATTGTTGTTGTTGGTCTCATATTACCAATGATGTTTCATACCTGTATGTTTAACATTTCATTTCGTCAGCAAACACAGACAGAACTCACTGTCAGTGATTTAAAGCTTTTGGAGGAGGAACTTAAACAGTACAGGGAGAACTATGGCCAGTCAACAAGAAGAAGGACCCCTGCCTCCACCCACTAAGAATGAGCTATTAGAAAAACTAAAATCATCTTCTATAGATGACGTAGCAAAAAATTTGACTGAGACTTATTCATATGGACAAGAAGACATAAAGGAAATTAAAAGGAAACTGCGAAAAGTAAAGGAACAAGAACAGAAACTGAACAAAAGTAAAGGTACAGAAAAAGGACAGAAGGCATTACAGAGCTTCTATTTGGAAAGATTTGAATTTCCAAATAGACAATTAGTATCACAATCAAGAAGGGTTACAGTACAAGGAGAACTAAAAAGGTTGCATGAAGATTTGCCATCAAGTACAGGGATGAGGGAGGTAATAGATGAAGAGATCAAACGGCGTGATGATAGGATAAAAGAGCTGGAGGAGAAGGTAAAACAACAGGATGAATTGGAATTGGAATTGAGGGAAAGAAGCATAAAAAAACAGTCAGATATAGACAGACTGCGGGAAAGGGAGAAGTATTACAGGTCAAAGTGCAAGAAACTGGAGGACAAACTGGACAAAAATACTGATGGTGATGTGAAGGTACCTCAAATGGAAACCAGAGCTGAAGTGGAAGAGCTGAAAAAAGAAATAATTGAGTTGCAGTATAGAAATGATATTTAATGAGGACATTCAAACAAGCCCCTTCGTAGAATTATACAGTGAAGAAAGCAGTGAATACACTCCGGAGACACAAAAATGCATACAGAAAGTGTTATCAAGCAATGTTGCAACCCACAAAGTGGGTGGTGTCATAACAGATGTTTTGCAGTTGGCAGGAAAGGTGCCAAATAAATTGCCAAGCCAATCGACAGTTCGCAACATCAATATCCAAAGACTGGTTGTTGCACAACAACAAATTGCTGAAGAGCTGCCACAACAACCACATACAACTATTGAGACAGACGAGACGTCAAAATTTGGGCGAAAATATGGAGCTTACGCAATTCGAGACAGCACAGGAAGACCTTATGTTGTAGGTTTGAGAGATCTATTGGCCAAGTCCGGCAAAGATACCCTGGATGTTTTTACGGAAATACTATGGGACATTGATAAGATATATCACTTGCCAACAAACAACCTTCCATCTCAAGATATGCTTTATCATTTGAGAAACACGATGACTGATAGAGCTGCTACAGAGACTAAGTTCAATGAACTTCTTGAGCTCTACAGATCTGAGATACTGCCCACAGTGATAGAAGATTTGCAAAACTTGTCCGAAGATCTGAAAAGTCAGCTAACGAGAATGAATAACTTCTTCTGTGGCCTCCATGGATTAGTCCACATGGCTGAGGCTGTCGACACGGCAGCTAAGGAAATCGAGTCGTTGCATTTTGGATCTGCAGAAGAAGTCCCCATCAAGGATCCGCGATTCCGTAAAGCATCTGAATCTGCAATAACCAGGACCATACGAACAACATGCAAGGTCTTTGCATACGGAGGCGACCAAAAAGACAAGCTGTCATGGCAGATTCATAATTGAAGTGAACGAGCTGCTGAAAGAAAATGGTTACAGGAGTCTTCCAATAACGCCTTTTCATGGCAACCGTTTCAATATTCTCTTTCATAATGCTGCTGCAATATACTGGCTGCAACCACACATGGTGAGATTTCTTGAGAAGGATGGTGGGGCTCCCTGGGTTCATCATGACTTGAAGAAGCCCTTTTTTGTTGCAGGTTGTAAGGCACTGGGGCTCATTTGCAAACTTGTTACCACACCGCTGTGGAATTTAATTGAAGATAAACACATCAACATAATCGACATGAACCAGCGGTATCTGCAGCTTGTAATGTTCTTGAAGGCTGTGAATGACAATCTGGATAGTTTCCTCAAGGGAGAAGAACGTCCTTTCCCTGATGTGAACATTAAGAATGATGTTTTGTTCCAGGCCTTGATAAAGGAATCTGCGGTGGATGCACACTGCATCGTTATTCTTGGTGCCATGTTTCCAGCTTTAGCAAAGTTGACGCAGCGGCTGTATGCAGACCAACTTCCAGGAGGCCGCTATGAAGCGGCAAAAATAACTGAAGACATGAGAAAAGAGACCCAGGGCACTGCAAAGCATAATAAATATCGTGAGACAGTACTCGCTTATTATGACCAACTACTATGCACACGACTGCACATCTCTACCATTACTGCAGAGGCAAGCCTCATGTTTACCTATAATAAAACTACTGAGTGGTTGGAGGCAAAGAGTGAAGAAGAAGAAAGAAGAGTTCTGAAAACATCAAGAAGGGAAGTTGAAAGAGTCAAGAGAGAGTTTAAGCAACATCAGGAGAAAATAAAGGAACAGAAGGCGGAGGAGCTAAGACTAAAGTTCCAGAAGGAGGAAGAGGCAAGACAGAGAAAGATAAATGCAAAGATTGAACAAGCTAATGATATCATCTATTGGGGGCTCTTGCAAACCAAATCACAAGTCGACACTGCAATGATGGGGTTGAAACGAGATGAGAAGTTGGATCTCTTGAAAGCACAAGTTAAATTCAGGAAGAATCTTCTGGAGCAGAAAGTCAGTGATCCGAAACTGTACAGTTTCTCTGTCCAGGAGGAGAAGCCAGATGGAAGTAAGAAGAGAAGGTTATTGTCTCCACAAGAGTTGGCTGAGAATGTTAAGCAGTTAATCAGAGAGAGTCAGGGAGGTGGCAGTGTTCAGGAAGATCCTGCACTAACACCTCTTGTGAAGAAGCATGTTTTACACAGATTTGAGACAGACGAAGGAATAAAGTGGTACAAAGCAAAGGTGGTTTCACAAGTGAGAGGCAAAAAGTATTTCCTCAGGCACTATTTGAGTTCTTCATCTGCACAACCATGTCAAAGTTTCTGTTCATTTTTACAGCATTGCCACAACCCGGAGAAGCTCCTTAAACATTCAGGAGCTTAGCTTTATTCATGATTTAGTTGTAGTCAAGTACTTTCCAAGTAATTTAACACCAAACATTGAGCTGTTTGTTGTAAACAAAAATTGAAAAACAACACCAATATCTGTATAATGCATCTTTATCCGTACCAAACCGTCTTGAGGTCTGGCACTACAGCTGATACTTGCAAAGTACTCGACTGCAACTATGCATGATTATCCCATTGTACAATTTGGTTTTGAACATCATACATGTGCATCAGGAGCTTCAAATGTGAATGTCCGCATGGTGACAATCACTTCTGAGTGCTTTTCATTTGAAAATGCCCATGAACTTGCAGGAATTTTAGCACTGTTTTAGTTGCAGAATATTTTCCAACAATACAACTATTTTTTAGAATTATCAATCAAATGTTGATTATCTTGTTCTGTACTAACAGTTCTTGATTTCGATGTTCTATACTAAGCTTTTTTTTTTTTTTACTGAGAATTGAGTTGATGATAACAGCATTGTTCTGTTTTGTTTCATACTTCATCCCACCATTCAATATTTAATTCTGCTTAACAATTTCAAATGCGCATGAAAATTTATATTTTTACGAAAATATCTTTGGTTATTTCAGTTGCTGTTACTTATTTACTGTGTTTGAAAGTTTGATGGTCTTGTAATATTTGGAAAATCACATTTTTTGACTCAGGTGCCAGGTTTTCCCGACTGGTTTAACATTGTGTACGAGGAGTCCCCGGACGCAGCCTACACATACAAGCTGCAGGAAGATCTTAAAAAAGGAGACCTAATCATTGAAGATCAATAAGGTTACATTATAAATTCCTCTTCCATCTTATGCAGAAAAAGGGGGGGGGGCCATAGGAATTGGGATGCTGATCAGGGAATATCTGGAGGCATCACTTTCTCCTCAGTAGGTGCTGCTCCACCCTGGTTACAGAAATAAAAACACACACACAATCAGAATAGTTTCACGAGTAATAATGGTGTGTTTGGGAAGACATAACTTCTGAACGGAAGCACCTATGACAATGACATTTGCACCATTGAATTTCTCTCATCTAGAGCTTTAATTTGATGTATAGTTCGACTATATTTGAACCAAAACTGAATAGTATGGTCGGTTCTAAGTTAACAAATACATTGACACGAATGACGACCAGAAGAGTTCCAGGAGTATGGTGTCTTTGGGAGGACATAACTTCTGAACGCGAGCGATAACTTCTTTAGCGAGCACCATTGAATTTCATCCATCGAGAGCTTTAATTTGATGTATAGTTTGGCCATATTTAACAAAAAATTACAAATCATGTAATAATGCTACATTATGATATTTCTTGGCACATCTGAACAATTGGCAATGACACCTTCTTGAATATCAGCAGGTTTAATTTTGTGGAAAGAGGGCAGGGCTTTGATTTATGAGGGAAATTCAGGGGTAAAAGACGACGATGACAACCAGAAAACAGACTCAAAAACCAAGATGGCAAACGTGAAAGCTCGATGCGATGAAAGCTCGATGCTGGCTGATAAAAAGTACACATCTTAGACCTAATTATTTTTTTTAGCAGCCAATCAGCATCGGGCTTTCATTATGTAGGGCTTTCACGCGTGTGAGAACATGCACGTCTGACTGTGAAAAAAGGTAGGAAAGTCACATTTTCTTTGAAAGTGCTTTCAAAATTACAACTAACATGAGTTTATATGAAGAAAAAAAGACTGCTTTAGCCTGCAAAAGTCACTTTGGTACTGGACAGCCATCTGAAAAAGTCAGTTTTGAACAGAACTCATAAAAAATAGAGGTGTCCTAAAAGTAAGGATTACCCATAGTATACTGTAGGTTTAGATAGCTCAATGAAGGTCATTCATTGCAAAAATGATAAGACGTGAATCTGGGACTGAGAAACATTTCCAAGTTTGTAGCTCTACTGAGTGGAGCGTTGAACTACGGTACCCTCCATACAAACGCTCCACTGATTTGGCATACTTTGGTGACAGGTACACGGTCGTCATGACAGTATGCATTTTGTGCATGCCCTCGCGAGGAAAAAAAGAGAAAGACAGTAACCGTGGATAGATCCACACATTCATCACATTCCATAAGACCCCTTAAATTGTTCCAAACAACCGGTAATGTTGAAAAAAAGAACAAAATAAACTGAACTTACCGCTCACAATTAAATGTGTCTGCCGAGTTGTACAATCCATTTCACTGACATGACTGATGCATAATTCATCACGCGCGTGTGTGACGTCACTATTGAAGAAAAACAAGTTGCGCTTACTCAACGACTGTTTCATGTAGTTATATGTGCCCCGCGCCGTCTGACAGTGTGGGTTTTTGGCGCGGGACACATATCAGTACATGAAACAGTCGTTGATTAATATTTTTTAAAGAATAAGTATTTTTTAATTGTACAGTACATGTAATATAATTTAAAGCATTTAAAACATAATGTAAATGATTACTATAACATCAAAAATCTTGAACAATTGAAGGGATGATAATCAATCTTTTACGTTAACAACGGGTTACCCCTAGGAAATTATGATTTATTTACATTTAAGAATATAAATAAAACGCTAATTAGTTTTACATATGCAAGGCAAAAAACCTTGAAGCTTGTCTCCATTTTCGAACAACTTTAGTACTCTCTCCAAGCAATCACCGTGCTTATTGATTGCTTGCCTGGTCCCCTTCCTGCCCCTGCCCCCTAAAAAACTTCTCTGACATGTCTGATAAGCACTGCTAAATCTCAATGTTTCTTTTCATTGACGCTAATTGAATTCCACTTTTTATTTATTTCTTTGTTCTTCAATTTATTCCATTATTTATTAATTTATTTCTCCACGTACTTGTGTTTCGAACATTTGTTTTTCTTCACCATTGAAAATCCCGCCTGCAAGGTTTTCAAATTGCGATCGCCTTTCATGCCTTTGCGCAAGTTGTTGTAATGTTGTAACGTGCGCACGCAAATTAAAATGGCGCGGTGTAATTTGCGTGCTTCGGGAGTCCCTCGCGCAAGTTTAAACTTGCGTGTGCAAGTTTAAACTTGCGCGGGGGACTCAAATTGTGCTCGACAGAGTGGTAGGAAATAGGCTACGTCACAATTTTTTGAATCTCCATAGACTTTGCACACAATCGCGGAAGTGGCGTCAGCTAGGTTGCAACATTAATAATAATAAACATAAATTTAATACAAACATGCAGACCCTACTAGCTGGAGTTACCCAGCCCTGAGTTTTATCATTGGGTTGTCATCTAGGGCTGGAGCGAATTTTTCTCGTAACTTGTAGTTTAGGCAAATTTTTTTGGAAAATGTTAAATTTTGTCCCCGTTACACACTAATTGCAACTGCAACTCACCCCGAACTTGCCTGGAATAACCATTACACAGGTCCTTGAAGTAAAAAACGATTCACGATGAAGATTCAGCCTACAATTGCAGTGAAAACAGGAGGAATAACCGCTAACTTGACAACCTTGCTGGATTGGCCAGGACCGCAATTGGTTTGTGCACACAAAAAATTGTGTACAATAATGAATGGCGGTCGATTAACAGGCACAGAGAGCGATCGCTGTCAACTACTCGGTTTTGCCGGCTGCGCTGGCTGTTGGCGCATGACGTCACGAGGAACCGTAACACCCGATGACTGTTTCATGCACTATTGGTTGCGGTTCCAGTACCAAAGCTGTGATGCGAGTGGTAAACCTTATATTAGTGCATGAAACAGTCATCGGGTGTTACGCTTCCTCGTGACGTCATGCGCCAACAGCCAGCGCAGCCGGCAAAAACGAGTAGTTGACAGCGATCGCTCTCTCTGTGCCTGTTAATCGACCGCCATTCATTGTACACACTTTTTTTTGTGCACAAACCAATTGCGGTCCTGGCCAATCCAGCAAGATTGTCAAGTTAGCGGTTATTCCTCCTGTTTTCACTGCAATTGTAGGCTGAATCTTCATCGTGGATCGTTTTTTACTTCAAGGACCTGTGTAATGGTTATTCCAGGCAAGTTTGGGGTGAGTTGCAGTTGCAATTAGTGTGTAACGAGGACAAAATTGAACATTTTCCAAAAAATTTGCCTATACTACAAGTTACGAGAAAAATTCGCTCCAGCCCTAGATGACAACCCAATGATAAAACTCAGGGCTGGGTAACTCCAGCTAAGACCCTACTATTTTTTTTACCGAGTCAATTTATCTGCACGCCTGACCAGAAGTTCGGATCGGAAGTTCGTAAAACAACAGATCAGACGGAAAACAATCAGTTCGGAAAATTCAGTTCGGAGATCGGAGATCAGTTCGGAAAACAACAGATCAGAATTCGCGCGTGGATATGGCATGCGTAAATGACATCGTTACGTACGTACGTGCATACACTGCAAGTGCGCCCTCTATCACATCGGAAGGCCTAATGTTATTTTTCGCTTGTTTCCCCGCCCTCTAGTAAACTGTTAGTCCGTATTATTTTGCCCCCCCCCCGACTATTTTCCCCCGTCCTTTGAAAAAATTAAGGTAAATTGAATTTAAATTAAATTTGTAATTACTGGGACAATCACAAAAGTCGCTTTAAATCATTTTCCAAAGTAAAACTCATAATTATTAATATTTTTAACCAGCTAGGGCTACTTTTTCATTTAGGGCCTAATTTGAAATCCCATCCCCCTCCCGGAAAAAAAACCTTTCATATAGCACAATCCCGGTTTAAAAAAATCATATATCAATCGCTTATAAATATATACATTTTCAAACGGACTGAAAATTCCCTGAAAATCGTTCTATTGAACTTTTCTGCCACAGGAAAGTTAAATTAAAACTTAAAAAAAGGGGCCACTCTTGAACGAAATTCAGACAAGAGAATTATAGTTGATGTACATCTTAATTTGAAAACACATTTAACTGAGACAGTACAATGAAAGGTTTCAAACACAGAAAACTGCAAAAGCTTGGGTTTATTGATTCACGTGAGGGCGCTCAATGATCTACCGTTATATGTACACAAAATAATTTTCATCAAACTAAAATAAACATTTTGAAATGAAACATACAAATTTGAAGAAAACTTTAGATGCTATATTTAATCCAACAGCTGGAGTGTTGTTAGAGATTAACAAGATGAAAGGAAATGGGTTTGCCTGAATATTTTCACTATAGTTGAGCGGTAGCCCTAATGTAACACAAGGATTTTATCATAGGCGGTATTTGACTATACTAATCCTAGAGTCATGGTTACTATCAACTGGAGAGATGTATACAAAACGATGTCTCCACGTAGCGGTATAGCCCGAGTGGACAGAAGATCAAGTTGGACAGAAGAAATTTTGAACACTTGAAGAAATAAAACTCCTGACAAGGATCATCGGGTCTATGTGTTTTTATTTGAAGCACAGACTAAAATCACTTGACAGAGAGTTGGTTCCGGTGGAAGTTCAGAATCGAGAGAGAGAGAAGACAATAGAAGAGTGAAGACTTAGGGGGAGAGGGGCTGATTAAATACAGAAATGAAACAAAATGGATTGTGGCAATTTGTGTACGTTCATTAAACCAAGGGCAGCAAATACTAAGTATCTAGGATGTGGTTTTAGGTCTACGACCAAGCCCAGCGTAACCACACAAAATGGAGACAGAGAGTCTATGAGAACTGTCTGTGTGGACCACAAAGTAATTAAAAATAATCATAAAGATGTCAACGGGGAAGTGGGGAGAATGTAATTAAAATTAATTGAGCTTCTAGATCTGGGCTTACATTACTTTCATCTGTGAAAAGAAAATGTCCTCATTTTCAAAATAATGAGGAAAAAAATTAAACACAAGAAATAATATGAAAACCATTAATATGCACGTATAGCTATAGTCAATCTAGAATAAACAAATTAAATGCAATAATGAATTTAAAAAGGAGAATGCTGATAAAATCCGGATAATAACTGGAACACCTTATGTGTGATATTAAAACAAATAAAATAAGTATAAAATAAGTGAAATTCTTACAACCTAATTACTACAGGAACTACTACAATATAAGGCATTATATTACAAAACCAAATACTCATTGTTTCTTTGGCGGATCAATGCAGAAACAACAACACGATAAAAATACTTTTATATGTATACTTATATAAATTGACCAATCACGTACACATTATACAACATCAAAAAGAGGGGACAAAAGAATTAAAATGTTTTAACTACATACTAATAATATGAATCAGACGGATAGGGCGGGAGACTATTCGTCCGCTTCTTGTGCGAGTGAGGGGGACACCTATACTAGTTTTGGGTGAGTGTGGGACGGAGTACTGGGGGGGGGGGGGGCAGTTCGCATAAAACAAAGTGAAGGTGACTGGCCCGGTTACACCTCTATTTTCCGACACCCCTACGTTCCGACTGCACATATTCCTATTCCTAACCCTAACCGGGAGTAACACAATCTAGGTTGTCGGAACATAGGGGTGTCGGAACATAGAGCAGTCACCACTGGCCCTACTCAAGGTCAGTTTGGGGTAAAATACAAACAGGACACTCACTCCCCTTGCCCATGGTAACGACACATGGCCAGTGCCTACGTGATAGTGAGTAATTCTGCCTTGACACCATCGGATTTAATAGCTCCATGAGCATGATGAGCGGACAAACTGTCCCACAAGTGTGTGAACACGTTGCCACTCAGTTTTTAGAGGGGAGGAGCCGAGGAGGGAAGTTGGTTTGTTTTAGGGGGGGGGTTATTTGCATTAACGGCCAACAGCTAGGGGGCACCACAAAGCGAAATCCTCTGTGCCATTCCTGTAAAATGGGCCGGGAGGTCAGCCTTAAAATAGTGTAAAAGAGATGTGGAACTAGAGGGCAGGGTGGAAGGAGGGGCCATGGCTAGGGAAGTCGGACAGAATCAAATAAATAACAAAAAAATACTATATCAGGGAACAACTAAATGGATTTTAGTTATCAAAACTTAAGGTAGAATAGGAACAAAAATACAAGTAAATGTATCCAATGAAATGAGGAGAAAAACAAATATATCGGACGTGAAAATAATTAACAAATCACTAAGGAAAATAGCAAAATCTTGAAAGTGAAACAATTGAATATTAAGTAGAGCTAAGGAGAAACGTCAACAGAAATTACAAAATGCAATATGGGAAAAATCAACAACAAATCAAAGCAAAACAATCAAATGGTACAACAAGATCATGGGCAAAAACAATGTAACTTGCTATTCAGATGTCAGCTGGGCTCGCCAGCAGATGTTCCGGCAGGAGAGCAGATCGAAATGAGCAGAGTAGGAGAACAAGTATACAGGAAACAGTTCGACGATCAGGAACAGTTCAAGAACAGGAAAAAAGAGCTGGAGGAAATGGTGCGAACTAGTGAACTGGTGTGAAGCAGGAACACTCACAGTTCCGAGGACGCAGGACACAGTTCGGCCAGACGCAGGAAGAGCGGGGCGAAGGTGGCTACAGAAGCTGAAAAAGTTTGAAGAAGGTGGCTGGATGGACGCAGATTGAAGATGGCAGCGAGAATCAGGAAAATTGTAGAGAAGTCGCCAAGGAAAATATGAAGATGCTGGAACAGTTTGAAGATGTTGGCTGGACCAGGCGCAGGAAAAATGGAGAGATGGATGCTAGAAGACAGGACACAGGACAGGCAAATGACGAAAAACTTGTAGGGGTATCAGGCAGTTTATACTTGACGTACAATGAAGGGATGGACGAAATGAAGATAGTTCTAGCCAGGACGACGACGACGACTGCAGGGACGTGGAGAAACAGACGTTCTGTTTCGTCTCTTCAGCAGCAAGAAGTTCAACTCACACAGAGTTACGGAATATAGGGGCTAGAAGATGAAGATGAAGATTAGATGTGGAGACAGATGTGGATGTGACGATGCCTTGGGCAGGTGAAAAACTGCTGCTACCAACTGTAACACAAGGTTTAATTTTATGATTTTTCTTAATTGAATCGAATACTGGAACTTACTTTATTTTTGCAACTGTGTGACGTTGCGTCCAAAACCATCGGACTTCGTCAGGCAACTGGTGACCCGGTGGACTGGTCACGTGAGAGACGGCTAGGAATCCCTTGAATGGCCCGGTCCCATTTTGTGCCACTGCTATTCCTTATCAAGGATCACAACATCCTCATTTCTGAGAGTGTGACCAGAGTCTCGTAGGTGTAAGAAGACAGCAGAGTTTTGTGCCTCGTTTGTGCTAGGCCGCCGATGTTGGTAGGTCCTGGATTTTAGGGATTGTTTGGTTTCCCCAACATACGACTCCGAGCAGTCTTTATCCCCGCAGATGATCCCGTATACCACGTTGGAACGTGTATCTTTGGGCTGTCTGTCCTTCACTTGAACTACTTTCCCCCGTAAGGTGTTGAACGGTTTGAAGCAAGTGGCAATGCCACGTGACTTGAAAGAGTTCTTGATCCGTTCAGACAGTCCGGCAACGTAGGGGATGGTGACCCAGGCTTTTACTGGCTTCGCCCGCCTTTGTCTTTACGTTGGTGTTTGTTCTTGTTGACTTTGTGGAAAGCCCAGTTGGATTCCTAGCCGTCTCTCACGTGACCAGTCCACCGGGTCTCCAGTTGCCAGTTGAAGTCCGGTGGTTTCGGACGCAAACGTCGCACAGTTGCAAAAATAAAGTAAGTGCCAGTATTCGATTCAATTAAGAAAAATCATCAACTACTACTGGATGACTGATAACATACATTAACAAGGATTTTATCATAGGCGGTATTTGACTATACCAAAACTAGAGTCATGGTTACTATCAACTGGAGAGATGTATACAAAACGATGTCTCAACGTAGCGGGTATAGCCCGAGCGGACAGAAGATCAAGTTGAACAGAAGAAACTTTGAACACTTGAAGAAATAAAACTCCTGACAAGGATCATGCGTATGGCAAAATTGTGATTTGTGTAAAAAGAAAAATCACTTTGCTTCAGTATGCCGCACCAAGAAGTTCTCACACAGAGTGCACACAGCTCAAGATGAATCTGGTCCGCGCAGCTCCACATCTGACGATGAATATGCGTTCATCGTCCATCGCGAAAACAACAAACAACTGCGAATCGACATCGTCATAGACGGTAAACATACCTGTGCCCCAATTGATACCGGAGCATGTCAACATAATGAGCCAGACAACTTTCAGCCAACTCTTTCAGCCACATATGCACCCAGACACAGCGAACATTTACGATTATGGTGCAAGTACTCCACTTCCTGTCGTCGGTAAAGTCACCGTGACAGTCACGTACAAAGACAACTCCATCAGCTGCGAGTTTCATGTAATCGAGGGACAAGGCGATACGCTTCTATAAGCTTCCAGACTGCATCGTCACTGAACATTAATGTACAGATAACGTACAATCTCGACGCTGAATCATTGTCAGTTGACAACATCGTGGCTCAATACGCCGACCACTTCGAAGGAATTGGAAAGTTGACTGATGTGAAGTGCAAACTTCATGTTGACAAATCTGTCACCCGTGGCTCAACCGCATCGCAGGATTCCCTTCCACGTTCATCGTAAAGTGGAGGCTGAACTGAAACGCCTTCAAACACTCATCATCACTAAACCAGTCAGCGACACTCCAACTCCCTGGATATCATCGATCCGCGTGGTACCCAAGCCTAAAAACCCTAACGCCATACGACTCTGCATTGACATGCGTGCCGTCAATAAAGCCATTGAACGAAAGCGGCATGTCACACCGACCATTGATGACATCATCGTCAAGCTGAACAGAGCTCAAGTATTCTCGAAACTTGATCTCAACAGTGGGTATCATCAAATCGAATTTGATGAGGACTCGCGTTATTTGACCACCTTCTCAACGCATGTTGGTCTGTACCAATTCAAGCGACTCAACTTCGGAGTCAACAGTAGTGCTGAACAGTTCCAGAACCTCATCCAATCTACATTGTCTGGACTGCCAGGTGTCCTGAACATAAGTGATGACATATACTTGTGTACGGGAAAACCACCGAAGGGCACAAAAACAACTTGGCACGTTGTCTACAACGCCTCAGAGAGAAGAACTTGACACTCAACAAGGCCAAATGCCAGAGTTCCATGCAAGCAGTGTGGAATTCTTTGGTCATATCTTCTCAGCAGACGGTGTTGCACCTAGCCCCGCTAAGGTGAAAGCACTCACTGATGCAGTACCTCCAGGCAACAAGGAAGAACTTCGTAGCTTCCTAAGTTTAGCCATGCACCTACTGCGCTCGCTTCATACCCAGACTAGCGCTGATCTCTGAACCACTTCGTGCACTAACGAAGGAATCATCTCCATGGATATGGGAAAGCAACAAAGCGACGCAATGGACAAAATCCAACAGTCCATTTGCAAGAAATACTTCAGTCATTATTCAAAAGATGGGAGGAATGTAATGTTTAAATTATAACAATGCATTTGTATAGTCATCTTCTACTGCATGTGTTCTAGAGCAGTGTATGCTTATGACCCTTGACCTGAATGGCATGGGTGAATCATGGCATGTACTAAACTACACACTCTCACACGAGGTATCAATACTGCACATCGTGTCTCCCTCGTCCTTTCATTTCGGCTCCCATTATTATCATTCATTTAAAATAGTCTTAGTCAGACATCATAGGGTCTATGTGTTTTTATTTGAAGCACAGACTAAAATCACTTGACAGAGAATTGGTTCTGGTGGAAGTCCAGAATTAATGTTAATGCGCATGCGTGGCTAGCAGACGCACTCATTTTTGCTCCTCTCTCGATGAGCTTTTAAATCCATTTTAATCCTCGTTTTTTAACATGCATCCACTTTTTTAACCCATCGTCCTTGTTTTTTACTTAGTTTTTGTAGTCTTTGACAGCGATAGTTTTCTTCTACGTTGGACTTTTAAGTGTTTTTTAGATGTTTTCGTTTGGACTTTAACTTCATGCAACGTGACTGTGTATAGCTGTCTGTGTAAGCTGCAATGGATCTTCGTCACTCAATAGTTGGGATTCTTCTGGGATTCTTACTTCTTGCCAAAACCACGAACTGTTCTACCAGTGAAACCCACAACTACAGCATATCGAATTCTACTAGTGTCAAGTGTGAAACCATCATCTCCCGGGTGAGTTCGTTCCATTTACTCTCAAAGCTTCGCCCATGTGTTCTACAAAATGGCGGACCCTACATGCACAACAGAACTCGTAATCTGAGCCATTCTGTGACAACTGCAATCCTTATTCTGTTGCTGTCTGGGGACATTCAACTGAACACAGGCCCACGAACTACAAAAGCACCTAAATACCCCTGCGGGGTGTGTGGGAAAAATGTGAACTCCAACCATAAAGCCATGGAATGTGAAGAATGTGTAACATGGTGCCATATCAAATGTGTCGGTATGAGTGACAATTTATACCATGTACATACGCAGCATAATTCTTATGTTTGGATATGTTTCAAGTGTGGGATGCCAAACTTTACAGACTCATCACTGTTTGTTTCATTTGATGTGTCAAACCCCTTTGATATTCTCAGTGACTTGATTAACACCGTGACTACGAATGGGAGTGGTAACGGTATTGCCCCCGAACATGTACAGGGCATTGGTAGCCCGATACACTCCTCCAGCCCAAAGCAACAAAACTTCAAACCAAACATGCCAAAGAATCACCAAAAACCTGGCCATCGTAATCAACGCAAGAAACTGCTTAAAGTACTGAACATAAATTTTCAAAGCATTTGTAATAAAATACCTCAATTCCAAGCAATGCTAGAAACTGAAGACCCGGATGTAATCGCAGGAACAGAGACTTGGTTGCACGACTCAGTTTACTCCAGCGAATTCCTGCCCTCATCATACCAGATTTTTCGAAATGATCGACAAACCGATACCTCCGGCGGTGGTGTTTTCTTGGCCATTAAATCCAATCTTATGGCTAAAGAAGAACCTGATCTGAACACAAACTGTGAATCTGTATGGGCCAGTATCCACATCAAGGGTAACCCTACCTTATACCTCGGCGCCTTTTATAGACGCCATTTTGGATCTACCGCAACCAACCAGGTCTACTTAAAGGAACTAGATGCTGCTATTTCAAAACTCACCAACAACTGCCAAATTATCTTAGCTGGAGATTTCAACCTCCCTGACGTGGATTGGGTGAAAACTTACTTCACTCCCGGGGGTCGATACCCAGCCCTTAGCAAGCAAATGATCGACATCGCTCAAGATCATAATCTGCATCAGGTTGTGACTAGCCCTACTAGGGAAGATAACATTTTAGATCTGGTCTTCACAAACATTCCCTCACTCGTCCAGAATGTCAACATCCTGCCTGGTATATCCGACCACGATATTGTGTCTGTGGAGATTCTTACTTCTTCCAAAAGAATCAGGCAACCACGTAGGAAGATATTCTTGTTCAAGAAGGGAAACTTTGATAAAATCAAAGAGGACATTAATGAATATGCCGACTCCATCTCCAAAGAAGTTTATTCCGCCCAGTCTACAGACACACTCTGGTTGGGATTCAAACACGCACTAACAACTGCAATGGAAAGACACATACCCACTAAGATGACAAGTACCAACAGCAGTCTTCCTTGGTTCAAGCAGTCGCACAAATGCATCATGAGACGTAAGCGTAAAGCCTATGATAAAGCCAGAAGTACGGGTGCTACCTCTGACTGGGAAATCTTCAGACAGCTGCGCCGCCTCTTAGACCGTACTTTAAGAAAATCTCGTAGTAAACATCTGCTGGATTTAGGTGAAAACTTGACATCAAACAACACCAAGCCCTTTTGGAGATACATTAAGAGTCTCAGGCAAAGCTCAACTGGTGTCTCAACACTCAACACTGCTAAAGGTATTGCTACAACACCCATTGACAAAGCAAATGCCTTAAACAGTCATTTTCAGTCTATCTTTACTAAGGAAAACTGTGACAACATCCCAAACCTTGACAGTCCGAAGTTTCAACAAATGTCTCCTATTATCATCACAACTGCGGGCATCAAAAAGCTGTTGAAAGAGTTAAAACCACAGAAAGCACCAGGCCCTGATGGCATCCTTCCAACGATCCTGAAGGAATGTGCTGACAGTGTTGCTCCACTCCTACAACAAATTTTCCAGAAATCCATTGATACCGGGGAGCTGCCAGACGACTGGCTCAGGGCTAACGTCTCACCTATCTTCAAAAAAGGAAACCGTTCAGATCCATCAAATTTCCGGCCCAATTTCACTGACATCCATCCCTTGCAAGTTGCTCGAACATATTATCCACTCTAACATCATGTGTCACCTTGATCAGTACAACGTTCTCAACAATGAACAGCATGGGTTCCGCAAAGGCCGATCGTGTGAAACCCAACTCACCCTGACCGTAAACGACCTTGCTAAAATCCTAGATAACCAAGGGCAAGCCGATGTAATCATCATGGATTTCAGCAAAGCGTTTGACCTAGTTCCACATCAGAGATTATTGTCAAAGCTGAAACATGTTGGGATCTCTGGCTCTCTACTCCACTGGATCAACACTTTCCTTACAAAAAGATCTCAACAAGTAGTCTTAGAGGGCAGTTCATCTAGTTCAATAGCTGTGACATCAGGAGTGCCCCAGGGCACTGTGCTTGGACCGCTACTCTTCATCTTGTATCTCAACGACCTTCCGGAAGGAATTTCATCTCAAGTGAGACTTCTGGCAGATGACTGCATATTATACCGTGAAGTCCAAACTCCAGAAGACAACAAGAAACTACAAAACGACATCGATACCCTTTGTAACTGGGAGTCCAAGTGGCAGATGCGATTTAACGTCACCAAATGTTACGCCATGCACATGACCCACAAAAGGAAACCTCTTCTGTCATCTTACAAGATAAACGGCAATTCTCTCCAAACAGTCACAAATCACACCTACCTGGGAGTAGAATTAAACAACAAACTGAACTGGGCCGAACACATAAGTAACTCTACTACTAAAGCAAACAAAGTTCTTGGACTGTTGCGCAGGAATCTGTTCAGCTGCTCCACCAAAGTTAAAGAAACTGCATATAAGACCCTGGTCAGACCCAAGTTAGAACATTGCGCCAGCATATGGGATCCATACCATCAGGACCACAAAACTAAACTTGAAGCTGTCCAACGCAGAGCGGCCAGGTTCGTCTGTAAGGACTTCAGGCGCACAAGTAGTGTCTCATCCATGATCACCCACCTCGGATGGAAATCATTGGAGGAACGCAGAATCATATCCAGACTAACCTTGCTCTACAAATCCATTCACCACAAATTCGCAATTGATGTTGATCAGTACCAAGTTGATTCCAAACGGGACAAAATGTCAACTAGAAAATCATCTTCATTATCCTTTGTTCACCCTACATCTAAGAAGGACTGCTACAGATACTCTTTCGTACCAAGAACAACAGCTCAGTGGAACCTACTTCCTCCAGAAGTCAGGGAAGCTACTTCAGTGGAGTCCTTTAAGTCAAGACTCCATGAGATGCAGTTGTCTTCAACACTAAGGGGGCCTACTAACAAAATTGTTTAGGGATGCTGCTAGCCACCACGCGCCTGCAACCGTATATCCCATAGTGGAGTTTGCTTGCAGTACGCTACAGATACAGATACAGATACAGATACAGAATCGAGAGAGAGAAGACAAGAGAAGAGTGAGGACTTAGGGGGAGAGGGGCTGATTAAATACAGAAATGAAACAATGGATTGTGTGTAAGTTCATTAAACCAAGGACAGCAGATACTAAGAATCTAGGATGTGGTTCTAGGTCTACGACCAAGCCCAGTGTAACCACACAAATGGAGACAGATTGTCTATGAGAACTGTCTGTGTGGACCACAAAGTAGTTTAAAAAAATCATAAAGATGTCAACGGGGAAGTGGGGAGAATGTAATTAAAATTAATTGAGCTTCTAGATCTGGGCTTACACTAATGTAAGTTTTACTATTACACTGGGTTTGTTACCCATTACAAGTTCAAGTAGAGAGTAAACCATCAGTATAACAATAATGTCCTGCACAAGCAGTGGTATAAGTACAGAGCCCATGACATCATATCGAACACCAATTGAGCAGCGATGCTGAAGTGACCATTTCATTTGCCTTTTGTGCCGCTTACAATATGGATGCATCCCAGGTCCCCCAAGAACTTTGACCCTAGTAGTCACGCCACTGTATGTGCACAGTGAAGAACTTGTGGAAGAATTGTAATGGGAGCAAGCGCGGATCCGGGGGGGGGGGGGGGGGGGGGGTGGGGGGGGGGGGGGGGGCAAAAAACTGCCACCCTGCCGAGTCCAAAATAATGTCCGCCTTTGCACAAAACACGGACAGAGGCAGCTTGGTTAGGGGGTATATGTACACTTTTCTGTGATATAGTGTTAATAACCCGACGGATTTGAACAGCGACCCCATTGAAAGTATGGTACGAGCCCCCCCCCCCTTGATTTTCGGAGGTATAGTGTCCAGAAAAAAACCTGTCTACATTTAAGGGTTTTTTTGCCGATGAACCCCCCCCCCCCCCCCCCCCCCCCCCCCGCAAAAATTCCTGGATCTGCCCCTGGGAGCTAGAGTAAAGACATGATCATTATTAAACCAAGTTGAAAAAATTAAGCTGAGTAAAAAACACAATACAGTGTAGTTCCTTGTCCAGGCTTTTTGAAAAAGGCAATGCCTTTTTTTCAAGATGGCAGATTTTCGGAGAGATATATTCTTCCATTTTCTTGTCTCTTCTGCTGATACATTTGCATCCAAAAGAGTCATTAACAAAAACAAAAAAAATAGTTTCTTGTCTTGATTTGTTTTTAAAGGGAGGTGGCAGCTTTTTTTTTCCAAGACGGCAGATTTCCAATGATGGATTCTTCTCGACTCTTTTGCTGATACATTTGTCACCAAATGAGCAGTAGCACTTTTTACAACGATTTTTATCTTGCAAGTGTGGCAGGGCCAAATTTATCTTGTATATTTTTCATGTATGTAGTGTATAGTATATAGGAGTAGCTCCCCTTTAGAACAAAAAAAATCATTTTAGTTTTACTTAAAATTCCCCCCCCCCTTTTCTTGGTAGTGTGTCCCCCTGGTTGTTTACTTTAGCCCACATGTTCCCCCTATATAAGCTGCCACATGGTCAAGCCACACTTTAGTTCAACCAGCAGACCAACAGAGACAACTTCATAGTATTTATATGTTCCTCCTAACTGGAGAGCCTGTCCTGTTTGAGCTCTGTCTGCTTGAGTCATTTGTGTCAGACTTTATTCCTGCTTGAGTGTTCTTTGAAAGATCCACTATTCACACTGTGTTGGTTTTTGATTTTAGGGTTTAAGTCTCAATTTCTTGGTTTTTTTTTGGTTTTAGTCTTTGGTTTTTAGGTTTTATTCTTTGCTTTTAGTTTCTGGTTTTTGGTTTAAGGTTCTTGTGAATAAATCCTTTTTGGTCCTTTTTTTGTTCGAAATCTAGAATTCGTCTCTGGTCTCTATTAATTCAATTTCCTCGCGACTTTTCCCTTCAAAGATCCTGAGTTTAGTTTAGTTTTGTTAGTTAATCCCCATAGAGTCTTAGTTTGTGCGAGTTCCCCCAAGTGTGTCATTTTTCACGGTTACACATGCATAGCAGTGTGTACCCTGCTGCTATGCTGAAGCAGGCTACCTCGCTGAGTAAAGGCTTTACCACAAGTCTCACAAACAAATGGTTTCTCGCCAGTGTGAACCCTGCTATGCTGAAGCAGGCCACCTCGCTGAGTAAAGGCTTTACCACAGGTCTCACATTCGAATGGTTTCTCACCAGTGTGATTACTCTTATGTATGTATAGACAACTTTGCTGAGCAAAGGCTTTACCACAGGTCTCGCAAACAAATGGTTTCTCGCCAGTGTGCAGTCTGTCATGCTGAAGCAGACCAATTTTCTGGGCAAAGGCTTTACCACAGGTTGCACAAATGAATGGTTTCTCGCCAGTGTGAACCCTGCTATGCTGAAGCAGGCCACCTCGCTGAGTAAAGGCTTTACCACAGGTCTCACATTCGAATGGTTTCTCACCAGTGTGATTCTTCTTATGTATGTATAGACAACTTTGCTGAGCAAAGGCTTTACCACAGGTCTCGCAAACAAATGGTTTCTCGCCAGTGTGCAGTCTGTCATGCTGAAGCAGAAGACTTCGCTGAGCAAAGGCTTTCCCACAGGTCTCACAAACGAATGGTCTCTTACCCGTGTGTAGCCTTCCATGGGGGAGGTTGCTGGCTACCTCTGTTAGTGTAAGGGGAAAAAAAACATTTTGCAACAAATAATCCAAAATTCAACACTTAAAATTTTGTAGGATTGAGTAAGTACTACACGTACATGTACAAGTGTACATGGCCAAGAGAATATTTCTTCGAATGGCAAATGTCCATTCTGTCGTGGACATGATTTTCTGCCTTAGTTATACACAATGTCAGTTTTTGGCTTTTCTGATATCTTTGGATTTTGTAAACACAGGGCTAGGCTCAAGTGCAGATCCAGAGAGGTTATTACCCGGCAGTGTTGTAGTCGAGACCCTGCAAGACCATCACAAGACCAACCCAAGACCTTCAGCCTCAATTCAAGTCACAAGCTATTCAAATGAATTGCAACAAAGGCATGCCTTTGTCATTGTTCGTGCCCTGTTACTTGTGGCTGGTCTTGTGACTGGTCAGGTGCATTACAGACACACTCTCGGAAAAATGGTCCGGATAACATTGTTAACTTATTTCTCATGATGGGACTGCGGTTTGGCCGAAGTCAATTGAGCGTGATCGGCTGACTGATAAGGTTTACGTACAAATCCCCGAGCCAACGAGGTTTTTGTATAGAAAGCACCCGGACCACATTTTGCGAGAGTGTGTCCGTAATGCTTGAAGCCTGCCGGTAATACTGCCAAAGTTACCAGTGGCAACCCTACTGCAAATAGGACCCATTTTTGGACCCTAATTTTATCAAATCTGCTCTTAGATAATAGCCCAAAAGCTAGGGAGATGATCCTCGGTTATATTCGCACGATTCCACCGATTTTTAAACTAGACGGTCTCGTTTTTTACAAAAAAATTGTGGGGGCACTTTTTATGCAAATTAAAGACTCGGACGCGTAGAAATTTTTGAAACCCTAATCAAAATTATTGCGCCCGCTGTCGGTCTTATTGCGCCATTCTGATATATCTTCTGTCTGGCACCCCCCCCCCCCAGCCAGCCACTCCATGGTTTCTCGCCATCTTGAACCCTTTAATTTTGGCTTAGATTGATGAGCGAAAGCTTTACCATAGGTTAGGGGGGGGGGGGGCGGAACGGTCCATGGCGGTTGGGCGCCCCCAACGAAGGAACGTGTCTCATTTCTTTCCAAGACAGCAGCGCGCACACATCTCTGGCAGGCAAACCCATTGTAACTGTCCACAACGCTGTCTGAACTTGGTGCGGCTCTGCATGGCCCTGTCTATGACGTATACAATAACACAGAGCTCTAGCTAGAGCTACAGCGCGATTTATCATATTACAAGCCCCCAATGGCCCCAGGGCCCCCCTCTGGCCCCCCCCCCCCAACCACAGGTCTCACAAATGAATGGTTTCTTACCAGTGTGTACTCTGCCATGCTGAAGCAGTCCACTTTGCCGAGTAAAGGCTTTACCACAGGTCTCACAAACGAATGGTTTCTCGCCAGTGTGCAGTCTCTCATGGTCTCGGAGAGTACTTTGCTGAGGGAAGGCTTTACCACAGGTCTCACAAACAAACGGTTTCTCACCAGTGTGCAGTCTCTCATGGTTGTCTAGATGGATTTGCAGAGGAAACGCTTTACCACAGATTTTACAAACGAAGGGTTTCTCGCCAGTGTGTACCCGGTCATGCAGACGCAGAGCATACTTCTGAGCAAAGGCTTTCCCACAGGTCTCACAAACGAATGGTTTCTCGCCAGTGTGCACCCTGTCATGTTTGAGGAGACCAGTTTGCTGAGTAAAGGCTTTCCCACAGGTCTCACAAACATATGGTTTCTCACCAGTGTGCAGTCTCTCATGATTCCGTAGAGCCCCACTATGAGAGAAGGCTCGGCCGCAAGTCTCACAAACAAACGGTTTCTCACCACTGTGTACCATTTCATGTCGTTTTAGAGTAGATTGCTTGCCAAAGGCTTTCCCACAGGTCTCACAAATGTATGGTTTCTCACCAGTGTGAACTCTGTCGTGAATTCGAAGAAGACTTGGTTTAGTAAAGGCTTTACCACAGGTCTTGCAAACGAAGCGTTTCTTACACTTGTGCACCCTCTGATGGGCCCGAAGATCACTTTGTGAAGTAAAAGATTTATCACAGGTCTCACAACCGAATGGTTCCTCACTCTGTTTCAGCCTATCATGACTGTGATTGCTGGCTACCCGTCTGAAGTACTGGTCCATCAGAATCCCACTGGCAACATCTGTTAGTGTTGGGGGGAAAAAACAAAATATCATTAGTTAAAGAAACAGGGCCCTTAACTACATAATTGCGTGAGCTGTAGGCCTAAACTTTTCTAACAAGATTAACAAACAATAACAGCAACATTCAGTAATAAACATTATTTTTGAACAAGTGCCCTTTTTTTCTGAACAAGAGCCCTTTAAAAAAAAAGAAGGCCTTTTTGTGCCAGCGGTCGTAACTAGTCCCTTTTTGTGAATTTTGCGCGTCAAGTCGGCCTGAAAAGCGCCATTTATTGTCCGTTAGTGTGCATAATCTAATTGCAACCCCCCCTTGCCCCCATTGGAAGATGGTACCAGAACCCAACCCCCCCCCCCCCATTTTATTTACCGGAGGTCAAGTGTCCGGAGAGGAAGAAAGTGCCTTCATTTCAGCACTATGTGCCAGTGCCCTTTTTAAGAAATGTTTATCCCCATTAAAATGACCTTACTCTGCCCCTTTAGCTGGGTAAAGGCTTTACCACAGGTCTCACAAACCAATGGTTTCTCGCCATCGTGAACCCTTTTATCTGGGTTTAGACTAGATTGATGAGTGAAAGCTTTACCACAGGTCTCACAAATGAATGGTTTCTCACCAGTGTGTACTCTGCCATGCCGAAGCAGTCCATTTTGCTGAGTAAAGGCTTTACCACAGGTCTCACAAACGAATGGTTTCTCGCCAGCATGTACCCTCTTATGTTTGTTTAGACCATTTTGCCGAGTAAAGGCTTTACCACAGGTCTCACAAACGAATGGTTTGTCGACAGTGTGCAGTCTCTCATGGTTGTCTAGATGGATTTGCAGAGGAAACGCTTTACCACAGATTTTACAAACGAAGGGTTTCTCGACAGTGTGTACACGTTCATGCTGACGCAGAAGACTTCGCTGAGCAAAGGCTTTACCACAGGTCTCACAAACGAATGGTCTCTCACCCGGGTGCAGCCTTCCATGGGCGAGGTTGCTGGCTACATCTGTTAGTGTTGGGGGGAAACAAAATTTGCAACAAATAATCCAAAATTCAACGCTTAAGATTTTGAAGGATTGGGAAAGTACTACACGTACATGTACAAGTACAATTATACATGGCCAAGAGAATATTTCTTCGAATGGCACATGTCCATTCTGTCGGAGGCTAAGCGGAGGCTAAGCGTATGGAGAAATAAATAGTCTACATTTCAGCACATATATGCCAGTACCCTTTTTAAGAAATGTTTAACCCCCCGATAAACTTGACCTTGCTATGCCCCTGGTAAAGGCTTTACCACAGGTCTCACAAATGAATGGTTTCTCACCAGTGTGTACTCTGCCATGCCGAAGCAGTCCATTTTGCTGAGTAAAGGCTTTACCGCAAGTCTCACAAACGAATGGTTTCTCGCCAGTGTGCAGTCTCTCATGGTCTCGGAGAGTACTTTGCTGAGGGAAGGCTTTACCACAGGTCTCACAAACAAACGGTTTCTCACCAGTGTGCAGTCTCTCATGGTTGTCTAGATGGATTTGCAGAGGAAACGCTTTACCACAGATTTTACAAACGAAGGGTTTCTCGCCAGTGTGTATCCGGTCATGCAGACGCAGAGCATACTTCTGAGCAAAGGCTTTCCCACAGGTCTCACAAACAAATGGTTTCTCGCCAGTGTGCACCCTGTCATGTTTGAGGAGACCAGTTTGCTGAGTAAAGGCTTTCCCACAGGTCTCACAAACAAATGGTTTCTCGCCAGTGTGCAGTCTCTCATGATTCCGTAGAGCCCCACTATGAGAGAAGGCTCGGCCGCAAGTCTCACAAACAAACGGTTTCTCGCCACTGTGTACCATTTCATGTCGTTTTAGAGTAGATTGCTTGCCAAAGGCTTTCCCACAGGTCTCACAAATGTTTGGTTTCTCACCAGTGTGAACTCTGTCGTGAATTCGAAGAATACTTGGTTTAGTAAAGGCTTTACCACAGGTCTTGCAAACGAAGCGTTTCTCACCCTTGTGCACCCTCTGATGGGCCCGAAGATCACTTTGTGAAGTAAAAGATTTATCACAGGTCTCACAACCGAATGGTTCCTCACTCTGTTGCAGCCTATCATGACCGTGATTGCTGGCTACCCGTCTGAAGTACTGGTCCATCAGAATCCCACTGGCAACATCTGTTAGTGTTGGGGGAAAAACACATAACATCAGTTATAGGAACTGGGCCCTTAACTACATAATCGCCTGAGCTGTAGGCCTAACCGTTTCTGACAAGATTAACAAACAATAACAGCAACATTCAGTAACATTATTTTTGAACAAGTGCCTTTTTTTTCTGAACAAGAGCCCTTAAAAAAAAAAGTGGCCTTTTTGTGCCAGCGGTCGTAGCTAGTGCCTTTTTGTGAATTTTGCAGGTCAAGTCGGCCTGAAAAGCGGCCTGAAAAGCGGCCTGAAAAGCGCCATTTATTGTCCATTAGTGTGCATAATATAATTGCAACCCCCCCTTGCCCCCATTGGAAGATGGTACCAGAACCAACCAACCAACCAACCCCCATTTTATTTACCGGGGGTCAAGTGTCCGGAGAGGAAGAAAGTGCCTTCATTTCAGCACTATGTGCCAGTGCCCTTTTTAAGAAATGTTTATCCCCCATTAAAATGACCTTACTCTGCCCCTTAGATGGGTAAAGGCTTTACCACAGGTCTCACAAACCAAGGGTTTCTCGCAGTCGTGAGCCCTTTCATCTGGGTGTAGACTAGATTGATGGGTGAAGTCTTTACCACAGGTCTCATAAATGAATGGTTTCTCACCAGTGTGTACTCTGCCATGCCGAAGCAGTCCATTTTGCTGAGTAAAGGCTTTACCACAGGTCTCACAAACGAATGGTTTCTCGCCAGCATGTACCCTCTTATGTTTGTTTAGATCATTTTGCCGAGTAAAGGCTTTACCACAGGTCTCACAAACGAATGGTTTGTCGACAGTGTGCAGTCTCTCATGGTTGTCTAGAAGGGTTTGCAGAGGAAACGCTTTACCACAGATTTTACAAACGAAGGGTTTCTCGACAGTGTGTACACGTTCATGCTGACGCAGAAGACTTCGCTGAGCAAAGGCTTTACCACAGGTCTCACAAACGAATGGTCTCTCACCCGGGTGCAGCCTTCCATGGGCGAGGTTGCTGGCTACATCTGTTAGTGTTGGGGGGAAACAAAATTTGCAACAAATAATCCAAAATTCAACGCTTAAGATTTTGAAGGATTGGGAAAGTACTACACGTACATGTACAAGTACAATTATACATGGCCAAGAGAATATTTCTTCGAATGGCACATGTCCATTCTGTCGGAGGCTAAGCGGAGGCTAAGCGTATGGAGAAATAAATAGTCTACATTTCAGCACATATATGCCAGTACCCTTTTTAAGAAATGTTTAACCCCCCCCGATAAACTTGACCTTGCTATGCCCCTGGTAAAGGCTTTACCACAGGTCTCACAAATGAATGGTTTCTCACCAGTGTGTACTCTGCCATGCCGAAGCAGTCCATTTTGCTGAGTAAAGGCTTTACCGCAAGTCTCACAAACGAATGGTTTCTCGCCAGTGTGCAGTCTCTCATGGTCTCGGAGAGCACCTTGCTGAGGGAAAGCTTTACCACAGGTCTCACAAACAAACGGTTTCTCACCAGTGTGCACTCTCTCATGGTTGTCTAGATGGATTTGCAGAGGAAACGCTTTACCACAGATTTGACAAACGAAGGGTTTCTCACCAGTGTGTACCCGGTCATGCAGTCGCAGAGCATACTTCTGAGCAAAGGCTTTCCCACAGGTCTCACAAACGAATGGTTTCTCGCCAGTGTGCACCCTGTCATGTTTGAGGAGACCAGTTTGCTGAGTAAAGGCTTTCCCACAGGTCTCACAAATATATGGTTTCTTGCCAGTGTGCAGTCTCTCATGATTCCGTAGAGCCCCTCCATGAGAGAAGGCTCGGCCGCAAGTCTCACAAACAAATGCTTTCTCGCCATCGTGTACCCTTTTATGTTTTTTTAATGTAGATTGCTGAGCAAAAGCTTTCCCACAGGTCTCACAAATGTATGGTTTCTCACCAGTGTGAACTCTGTCGTGATCTCGAAGAAGACTTGGTTTAGTAAAGGCTTTACCACAGGTCTTGCAAACGAAGCGTTTCTTACCCTTGTGAACCCTCTGATGGGCCCGAAGATCACTTTGTGAAGTAAAAGATTTATCACAGGTCTCACAACCGAGTCGTTCCTCACTCTGTTTCTGCCTATCATGGCTGAGATTGCTGGCTACCCGTCTGAAGTACTGGTCCATCAGAATGCCACTGGCTCCATGTCCATCTATTAGTAGTGTTAGGGAAGTAACAAACATTTTGTAACAACTTACATGTATCCAAAATTCAACACTTCACTCACATTTTGAAGGATTGGGTTTTAAGTACTACACGTACATGGCTAAGCGAAAACAATTTTCAAATGTTAATTATCTGTCATGGACATGACTTTCTGCCTTTATCCTTGGCATTTGTAACACAGGGCTAGGCTGTAGTGCAGATCCAGAGAGATTATATACTGTCGGGGAGGGGTTTGTGGTTGTGCCGAGGGGGAGGGGGAGGGTGAAAGGCTCTCTAAATGTCCCACAAGTATATGAGCTTTTTTTTGGTTATTGCCGGGGGGGGGGGGGGGGGGGGGGGGGGGGGGGGGGAGGTGGGAGGTGCCTATATCTGCCTCTGAGGCCTATGGTCCATTTCTTGGTGACCGTGTATTTACAGGACCAGTTCCTAATAAGGGAACAAAATCCACTTTTAAATCATTTGACCTACCAAACTAGTTGGCAACATTAAGAACATGCAGGTATACACTGTATCATAGATAAAGGGCAGATTTTGAATTTTTGAGGGAAATTTAGGAGTAAAATGACAATGACAACAAAAAAACACAACACGAATATAAATATGGCGATCACGGCACCATGTACATGATGTACCGTGAACATGATGTATGGTTTACAGTCCTTCTGATTTGAGGCGTGCGATCACACCCCCACACCATCGCACACCTAAAAGCCTCCCGAGAAGTGTGAATAATTGCACGCCTGAATTTCCCTGGACCACAGATCACACACCTAGAAAATCACACACCTAGAAAATCACACACCTAGAAAAAAACACGCGCCTAGAAAAATCCAGGTGTGCCTTTTTCCACACACCTGTGACTTTCTAATCAGAAGGACTGGGTTACGGTTGGTGCCGTGCGCTGAATTGCACGGCACCAACCGTAAACCGCGTAGGAAAATCATAATTTCTACCACAAGAAACTTTCAAAAATAAGGCGATCGTGTATCTACAGGCGCGGTTCTAGTGTAAGGGAACAAAATCCACTTTTAAATTATTTGACCAACCAAGCTAGTTAGTTGGCAACATTAAGAATGTAGGTATGACATAGATAAAGGGCAGGGTTTTGAATTTATGAGGGAAATTTGGAGGTAAAATGACGATGAGAATGACAAAACGCATCATGAAAAATAAAGACGACGCTCACTGTGTGATTTACATGTACCATGTGTACCGTGAGCACGGCACCAACTGGCCCGTAAATCGCGTAGGAAAATTTTAATTTCTACTGGGAGAAACTGTTCAAAAATTACCGAAAAGGTGTCATAATAATACATTGAGAGAAGTCTGCTTTACGTTGACAATGTCACTTTTTTCAGAATTAAAATAAAATCTTTGAGTCTAATTTGATCGAAACAAAACAGGGGCCCTACACTGCAAGATCACCAAAAATGACAAAAAAAAATCGTCATTAAGAGAAGTCTACGTCTGCTTTAGGTTGAAATTAATGAAAAGGAAATTTTTGAGTAATAAAAAACATCCTCGACTCTAATTTGATTGAAACTGAACAGGGACCCTAATGACCTAGCTTGAGTAACTCTAGCCCGACTGCGTCTGGCCGTACGCAGTCGGGCTAGAGTAACTCCAGCTGACATGCTCCATATTCATTCACAAGTGAATAAATATGGAGCATGTCAGCTGGAGTTACTCAAGCTACTCATGACCCTACAGTGACGATCGCCCACTTTTTGATTATGATTTTGAATTGTTTTGTATAGGCCTTGGCCTACATAACATTAACATGTATATTATTGTATTGGTAGTGGTACCGAGTTAACTATTCCACACTCAACCAAAACCTCAGCATGTCTATGGAATGTGTACGTACTTTTGAGTACTAGGTGCTGGTGGAGAAGTGCCTTTACTGTCCATGATGACGATGTGCCATGGCCCGGCATGATGGTTGAAGAATATTTGACCATGGAGCTGTTGCTTACATTTTCATGTATTTCTTCCATTATGCAAAGAAGTTAAGAAGAGCCAACTGTCCTGCACTACACTGTACAGCATGCAGCAATTGTTCAACTTGATGCTTGATGTGTAGACTCCTAAGAAGCACATTGCTTATCCAAGGAGAAAAGTGCTGTAGTCAAATTTTGTTTCGGAGTAATTGCAGAATACCCCGCCACTCGGAAATACACCCCTAAAATCTCTGGCTTCGCGGTTGGAATCAACTGGAAAAAGAAACAATTCAACTTCCAGTTCCATGCCAGCTACGCGGATTTTGAGTGGGGGTCCATTATTTGAGAACGAAGCAACACAAAATGAATGGGAGTTGCTGAAAAAATTCTAAGTCCAAACCAACCACCCTGTTGGCGGCTACGCGGACGGAGTGAGAGTGCAGTGGAGCATGACGCATGCATAGTACACTGAGGTCACTCAACCGTGTCCTCGTAGCGTAGCCGGCTAGCTACGACTCGACTACGAGGTGGATAGGTCATGGAGCTGTAAAACCATGGAGCTATAGCTCCATGGTAAAACACAGCTCCATGGACATGATGGATAGATTGAGTGGCGGGGTATTCTGCAATTGTGCCTTTATTTTATGGAGGGTTTACTATGTACTATTACTAAGCCCCACCATATTTTTTTTACCGATTTATCTCTTCGTACGCCTGGCATACGAACATGACAAAGCAAAGCTCGGAAGTCGAACAGACACGACAATCGACAGACTTCTACTTTTTAGGAGTCTACACGTTCGCGTTGTCGCAGGGTGACCGTAAGGTCGTGGCCAAATTCTGCTGAATCTGTCAGATTTATCAAAAATCTGCCCAATTCCACAGAATTACTCGAAATACACTATAAACACTTAAAATCACACGCAGATGTTGTAGTATTGCCTTAAATACGGTTCAAATTACATTACAAACAATCTGTAATCACATAAAGATGTTATGAAATTGCATAAATTTCAGGCAAAAACGCGGTTGTGTCATGACGAAGTTTGGTGTGAACCTCAGCCTAGACCAGCCTACCTGTCCCATATGCATTATGCAAGGGATTGTTTGAAAAGATTAAAGCTTTTTTAACAAATGTACATTTTAGGGTACTTTTTTCAAATTTGCTGTTTTTCTATAAAATGACAATTTTTGCAAAATTCTGCCAGAAATCTGCCAAAAAAATCCACTCTGTCAAATTTTCTGTCAAGCTCGTTTTTTTTTAACAAAAACTGTCAAAAGTTAGCCGAAAATCGGCTTAAAACGGTCACCATGTTGTCGCACAACTTCTGTTTCGACTTTTCGTTGACGGGCAAGTGCGCCCCCTATCACATCGGAAGTGGGTCGTATTTTTTTGCACTCACCCTTGCCCCTCCCGATGCTTTTTCCCGTCCTTGAAATAAAATACATGTAAATGTAATTTCATTTAAATAATTTGTAATTACAGGAACAGGTGCAATCACAAAAGTCGTTCTCTAAACTATTTTCGAAAATCTGAACTCATAAATAAAGTAGTTTAACCGGCTAGGGGCCACTTTTCCATTGAATTTGAAATCTTTTAAGCCATACACCCTCCCCCACAAAAAAAAAACCCTTTCACATAGCAAAATCCCGCTAATAAAAAAAACAATTGCTGGCAAATATTCAAATTCAAACATTGACAACAGTCTGAAAATTCACTGGAATTCATTTTATTGAGCTTTTCTGCTTCCAGAGAGTTGAATTAAAACTTTGTCATTCAATAAACAAAATTCAGACCAGAGAATTTTGGTTGATTTACATCTTAATTTGGAAACACATTTAAATTGAGAGAGTACAATCCAAAATCTTGTGTAAGATGGGGGGAGGGGGTGGGGGAGAGGACAATTTCTAATGCAGGGGATATCATATTGTTTATCTCTCTCCCCCCCCCCCCCATTTGTTTGTACCCCAAAAAATTTGTAGCTAACGTAATAATTCTATAGCTCAGAATAGCTGATTCAATGACTCCAAACTCTAAAGTAATGTTCAATTGCTCAAAAAAATTGGTTTAAGTGGTTAGAAATTGCCTCAGATTGCACCACAGAGCTTCTAGAATCCATCTTTTTTTACTCGTCCGGAGTCAAAACTCATAATTAAGAACTTTGAAGTAAAGCCTCATATAATGTTCCATCTCATTTAAGGCTATAAGCCATCCCCCACCCACCCCCTGCCTCTCCCCACCCCCACCCCCCCCCAAAAAAAAACACCCCTAAACTTTTACAGAGCCGAGTACACACATATCAACCCACCCAAAATATACAACATTTAAACACAAACCAGTAACAACATTATGACCATGCACTGACAATGTTTAAGGGCCAAAAATAAAAAAGTTCTACTTCCGATCACATGGCATTCGAAAATAAGGTAGGTTGGTAGAGATATTTTTTGGGGGGTGAAATTGATGGTTTTGGGCATTTTTTACCCTAATTTCTCCCATAAAAAAAATGAGGGTAGAGGCTGTCAGAATAGGGTAGGTAGGGTAACCGGAAGCAGAACTATTTTGTTTGTTTTGGTCGGGGGGGGGGGGGTTGCCTTTTTTTTAGGTTTTTCTTGTCGATGAGTGTTGCATCCTTGGGCCCGGCTGTTCCACTGCCTATGCCATGGCAAATACAGTATAGGCCTTTAGACGATCAAACATTATCATTCAATCCAAGTAGACAGTAGACTGGCGAAATGTTGTCATGGTTACCCACATTCAGGGCCTAGAGTACACTATATTGTGTATTTCAGGCAACCTCCATCCCTCCATATAAGCATCCATCCAATTTATGAAGTTTTTTTTCACAAATAAGTAGTGGGATGTCGCACTTTCTGTAGCACTCACCGGCTTTGTGGAGTCGTAACCATTGTAATAATGTATTACTTTGACCCAATTTGCCGGTTCACCCCAAGTGTACGTGGTAAGCTTTGGTGAAGAAATTTCACTACATTTTTCATCATGAACGTTATGTTTTGCATAATAACGATATATGTTTTGCATAATAGCGATATATGTTTTGGAGTGTCTTCACAAAGATAATGTTGAAATATTGAACTACTAAAATTCTGCAAGAAAAAAATTTACCCCAAAAACAAAACACAAATGCTTTACTCGCCTGTCTAATCCCTCCAATCTGTTTAGATTACTTTGCTGAGCTTAAGGCCTGAATTACCACAGGTCTCACAAACAAATGGTTTCTAGCCAGTGTGAACCCTCTGATGTTTGTTAAGATAACTTCGCAGAGCAAAAGCTTTCCCACAGGTATCACAAACAAATGGTTTTTCACCAGTGTGAACCCTATCATGCCGTTGCAAGTCACAGGGCCGTCCAAAGGCTTTACCACAGGTCTCACAAACGAAGAGTTTCTCGCCAATGTGAACCCTACTGTGCTGTTGCAAATCACTTTGCAGAGCAAAGGCTTTATCACAGGTCTCACAAATAAATAGTTTCTCGCCAGTGTGAACCTTATGAATGTCTAGATGGATTTGCGAGGTAAAGTTTTGACCACAGGTCTCACAAACGAATGTTTTTTCACCAGTGTGAACCTTCTCATGTCTGTTAAGATTACTTCGCCGAGCAAAGGCTTTACCACAGGTCTTACAAACAAAGCGTTTCTCGCCAGTGTGAAGCATGACATGTGAGCTTAGATTAGAGTGCTGAGTGAACGCTTTACCACAGGTCTCACAAACGAATGGTTTTTCGCCAGTGTGAATCCGATTATGCTGTTGCAAATCACATTGCCGAGCAAAGGCTTTACCACAGGTCTCGCAAACAAATGGTTTTTCGCCAGTGTGACTCCTATCATGCTGTTGCAAATCAAAGGGCCGTCCAAAGGCTTTACCACAGGTCTCACAAACAAATGGTTTTTCACCAGTGTGAATCCTATTATGCTGTTTCAAATCACACTGCCGAGCAAAGGCTTTATCACAGGTCTCACAAATGAATAGCTTCTCGCCAGTGTGAACCTTATGAATGTTTAGATGGGTTTGCGAGGTAAAGGCTTGACCACAGGTCTTACAAACAAATGGTTTCTCACGAGTGTGAACCCTGCCATGTCTCTTTAGATGAGTTTGCCGAGCAAAGGCTTCCCCACAGGTCTCACAAATGAATGGTCTCTCGCCAGTGTGCAGTCTCTCATGATCATATAGAGTACTTCGCTGAGAGAAGGCTTGGCCGCAAGTCTCACAAACAAACGGTTTCTCACCAGTGTGAATCCTCTCGTGCCGTTGAAGAGTACCTCGTGAACTAAAGGCTTCACCACAGGTTTCGCAAACGAAGGGTTTCTCACCTGTATGCACCCTTTCATGTGCACTAAGATCACTTTGTGAAGTAAAAACTTCACCACAGGTCTCGCAAAGAAATGGTTTCTCATCCATGTGCAGCCTTTCATGGTCACAAAGATCACTTTGTGAAGTAAAATCTTTACCACAGGTCATGCAAACAAATGGCTCCTGACACTGCTTCAACAAATCACGGCCGAGGTTGCTGGCTACCTGTCTGGAGTACTGGTCCACCAGAATCCCACTGGCTACATCTGTTTAGGGGGGAAAAAAATCTTTTAAGCGATATTCCAAAATGCAACACTTGTGATTTTGTAGGATTTTGTAGTGGATGGCCAAGAGAATATTTCTTCAAACATGAAATGTCCATTCTGTCCTGAACTTGATATTCTGTAGTCTCAATATCACCCGTTAACCACGTCTGATATATCAAAGCATGTAGATTTATGCAATCTCGCACCTCAGCCAATTGGAGTCCATTTTACTTAATCTTGATGTCTTTTCATTCCCAAATCAGGACTAAATGTTTGATTGTTCAATTCAAATGCAGTGTTTTGTAATACAACTACAGCCGGGCACGTATCGTGTAACATAATACAGAGCGCGTGACCAAAGCCTTTAAATAAACTCGAAAATGATGTTTAAATTATCTTTTTTTGCTAAAAATAAACTGGTTTTAGTGCATGGTCAGAAATTGCCTCAGATTGCACCACAGAACGTCTAGAATCCAGATTTTTTTTTCGGGCCCTTAAGCGGGCCCCGGAGCCCACGCCGTTAGGCTTGTTGCTGTGTCTCATACAGCTATATTAATGTGTCTAGGTTTTTTTTTTATTCATGTCTGTGATACAACAACAGGTGAATGACCGAACACCCGATATATAGAAAGCGACCGCTGATTGGTCAAAATCTAGAGGTCAAGATGCGGTTGTCTTGCTTAATTAATTAGCGATTCTGTTCAAATGTACTAGAGATTACATTTTCTGATGGCATGAACACAAGTCAGTTTTGACTTTTCACATATCTTTGGAATTTATAAAATAGGGCTGGGCTCAAGGGTGGATCCAGAGAGGGGGTGGGGGAGGAGGGGGGGGGGTTGGCAAAAGGCTCTTTGTCAATAAATAATAATTTGATAAAGTTTTGGTCGCTGTGGGTGGGGGGGGGGGGGGGGGGAGCACATCCCATAAGCATACCTATCCGCCATCCCTATCCGTTTGTGATTATGATCTATTTCTCTATTATTACATGTGTGTATGTATACATATTTATTGATGGATATCAGTTAACTTTTCCACTATATTCTCATCAATTTACAACAGAAACCTCTGTGAAATTTGTACATCTGTGCTTACTAGATGCCGGTGGAGAAGTGCCTTTACTGTCCATGATTCACCGAGTCAACCAACACAGGCCTGGGTAGAAGAACTGGTGTCATTCCTGCATGATTGATAAACAAAGATAACATGATAAATCTTTATTTTGTGTGAATATTCTGAATCAATCATTGGGTATTAACCCAGTGGGGGGGGGGGGGGGGGGGGGTCGATGATCTCAGCCATCGAGTGACAAAATATTATGAAACTTGGTTTCATATACCCAAGAAATTTCCTGACTATACATATGCTTTTCCCGCATATTATGATGTGGCCATAACACAGCTATGGCCGCATCATTATGCTGGGGAAAAAAATGAATCAAAATTTAGGTGTGATACCCTTAGCGTGTGTATGTTAAAGAAATGGGATTCTGTTTTGGTCAGGAAACCAGACAAAATTACGCCATGCAGCTCAACGTTTTTTGATGTCGAAAAACTGAGGGTGGTGAGTAAAATTTCAGATTTTACACCCCAAAAATTGTCCCATGATCCAAACTTAGTCAATTGTTCTAAAAAATTTGAGAGTTATGGATCAATCAGGGCAACTTTTTGGGTGGATTTGTGTTTCAGAAATTGGAATTCCAGACAAAGGTATTTCATCTATCATACATGTAGTGCATTTCCAAAACCCATAGCGTACTGACCCCAAAAAAATCACAAAACTAGATGGCTAACGAGACGTGCCTTCTAATTTTAGAAGTAGGTAGAGAGTGAGAGTCGAGCAGGGAAACTAGATGAAAGAACCATAGAAAGTAACTTTTTGGCGCTTGAAAATTGATTGAAAAAAGTGACATAACTTGTATGGAAATCTTTCCTGTAGGCCTAGTTTATTTACGCTTTAGAAGCACACTGTGCTTACCCTCTTTAAAGAGATAGTACTTACCCTCTTTAAAGAGATAGTACTTACCCTCTTTAAAGAGATAGAAAAGCAGTCCCGCCTTTTTCAGATGTCTATAGTTTCCAGGTTCGTTTGCACACGTTTGCGTATCTAAATTCCAACACAAAATTACACGAAAAATAGACGTCTGAAAAATGTGGGAGTTCTTTTCTATCGCTATAAAGAGGGTGAGTATGCTTCTAAAGTGTAAATAAACTACAAACATGACAAATACAGTCTAAATGTGAAACTCAAAATTTGACAAAGTTCTACGTTTTCGGGTACATGTAGTCCGAAAATTAATTTGAGACTCTAGTCTCATTACTGTGTATGAGAGTCCCAAAACTTAGGGTATTGAAAACATGCAATACAAGATAATGGCACCTGAAACAACCAGTCCAACACCGCTTATACTACTGCATCAATCAACCATGCCAACAATTTTTAATTAACATGTGGCATGAACCGGGAACTAGTCTCAATTTTCTACACATTTTTCCATAGTCAGCCACCAGACTAATGAAACTGAATGAAGAGGTCAGTCTTTTCAAATAGTTGGACCATGGTTGGACTTGTACCAGTCTAGTCTTTAGCCTCATTTTGAAATCACTTGACTTCCCTCGCATGTGCAAAATATTGAGGAAAAGTCTCCTCTAAAAATTGAATTGAGTCTGCAAACTTGGTTGGTAAAATACGGAGGACCTTTTCTTTGCCCAGCAGAATTTTGGAGAAATTTGCTGGCTAAACTGTGAGTAAAGTGGGCCTGATTTAGTTTTGCAGGTTTCAGAGGGGTGCATACCTATGTTCCCCAATACCGATGTTCCCCATCCCTAACCCTAAGCCTAAACCTAAACCTAACCCTAACCCAAAGCCTAAGGATTTTGGGGAACATCAGCATTGGGGAACATCGGGTAGATCCCGTTTCAGAGCACTCCAGACACTAACTGGGGCGCTTGAACTCCTTTTCTGACATTTGGGATTTTGGTCTGTCGTACTAGCGCCCCACTACGAACGCAATCTCATGACCTATGTATAAATCATCTGGCTGTAACTGCGGTCTTTAAACAGCTGCAGTCAGATGTCTTTATACATAGGTCATGATAAATTACCCAGAATGCCATTCCCACTTCCTTTACAAGATTCTGTGAAGCTCATCAGCCCTTCCCAGCGCCATGTTTGCAGGGCGGGGGTACGAGCAAAATAAATACGGGGCACAACTATAGAATACAGGGCCACTCCATTCTATATCCGCGCATCCATGGCTGCGTGGATGCGCAGTCGGTTTACTATAGCGCCCTCTATTGATTAAAATTAACTTTATGCCTACTCCGCATCCGCGCATCCAGGCATCCAATAAAGCTACATTTGCACACGTTTGCGTATCAAAATTTCAACATGAAATTTCACAAAAATTAAACATCTGAAAAAGGCAGCACTTTCTGATTAGCCTACATGTATATAGAGGGTGAGAATGCTTCTAAAGCAAAAAAAATCTACAAAGTAAGCCTAAATGTGAAAATCAAAATTTGGCAAAGTCGACATGTTTTTTGTACATGTGGATGTGTGGCCTATGTTTACGGAGGCAGTCCAGTAAATAGGCCACATTTATGGGGCTACACTACGTGGAGCCTCATAGTTCTAGGAGTACAACGACCCCACTCCTCACTTCGCATCCTACTCCTAGAACTATGAGGCTCCGCGTGAGCGGAGCCTCATAGATCAAGAAGCCCGCAAAATTGCCTGCAGCACAAAACACTAATAAAGTACAAAAACGTCCATCAAAATGCAGCCATTTCACACAGAACCGCTGCACAGTTTGCCCCTATACTCCGTACTTTATCTCTTGACATACTCACGTATCTTGTGCGGAACTAACATAGGTGGATTCTGTCGGTTTTTAGGCCAAAATGATGAAAAATATGCCCTTTCCGCACTGAGCCAACCTGACACTTGAAACGTGCACGCATATGATCGAGCGATGATTTTCGGTTCGCTCGGAGCGCGCCGCGGGGGGTACGGTACAAGCGAAATGATGTGCATGCGTACAAGTGCATGTACCGTACCCCCCGCGGCGCGCTCCGAGCGAACCGAAAATCATCGCTCGATCATATGCGTGCACGTTTCAAGTGTCAGGTTGGCTCAGTGCGGAAAGGGCATATTTTTCATCATTTTGGCCTAAAAACCGACAGAATCCACCTATGTTAGTTCCGCACAAGATACGTGAGTATGTCAAGAGATAAAGTACGGAGTATAGGGGCAAACTGTGCAGCAGTTCTGTGTGAAATGGCTGCATTTTGATGGACGTTTTTGTACTTTATTAGTGTTTTGTGCTGCAGGCAATTTTGCGGGCTTCTTGATCTATGAGGCTCCGCTCACGTGGAGCCTCATAGTTCTAGGAGTATTCGCATCCAACTACAAAAAAAAACCTTTTCTGGCGTGGCCCTGCATTCTATAGTTGCTCCAAATACGGTAACGAAACTTGAACTTGGACGATTGAGGGCTTATATTTCGGCGGATTCCTAACTTTCGTTGCTTTGCATTTTTGCAAATAAAAATATTAAAACTCCTTAGCTGGAGTTACCCAGCCCTGAGTTTTATCATTGGGTTGTCATCTAGGGCTGGAGCGAGTTTTTCTCGTAACTTGTAGTATAGGCAAAAAATTTTGGAAAATGTTCAATTTTGTCCCCGTTACACACTAATTGCAACTGCAACTCACCTCAAACTTGCCTGGAATAACCATTACACAGGTCCTTGAAGTAAAAAACGATCCAAAATGAAGATTCAGCCTACAATTGCAGTGAAAACAGGAGGAATAACCGCTAACCTGACAACCTTGCTGGCATGGCCAGGACCGCAATTGGTTTGTGCACAAAAAAAATTGTGTACAATGAATGGCGGGTCGATTAACAGGCACAGAGAGCGATCGCTGTCAACTACTCGTTTTGCCGGCTGCGCTGGCTGTTGGCGCATGACGTCACGCGGAAGCGTAACACCCGATGACTGTTTCATGCACTAATATAAGGTTTACCACTCGCATCACAGCCAGCTTTGGTACAGGAACCGCAACCAATAGTGCATGAAACAGTCATCGGGTGTTACGCTTCCGCGTGACGTCATGCGCCAACAGCCAGCGCAGCCGGCAAAACCGAGTAGTTGACAACGATCGCTCTCTGTGCCTGTTAATCGACCGCCATTCATTGTACACAATTTTTTTTGTGCACAAACCAATTGCGGTCCTGGCCATGCCAGCAAGGTTGTCAGGTTAGCGGTTATTCCTCCTGTTTTCACTGCAATTGTAGGCTGAATCTTCATCGTGGATCGTTTTTTACAGGCAAGTTTGGGGTGAGTTGCAGTTGCAATTAGTGTTTAACGGGGACAAAATTGAACATTTTCCAAAATTTTTTGCCTATACTACAAGTTACGAGAAAAACTCGCTCCAGCCCTAGATGACAACCCAATGATAAAACTCAGGGCTGGCTAACTCCAGCTAAAAACTCCTCAGAATCAGATGCAAAATTGCAATTGCAAATAAAAGTTCCTGAGATTTCACCCCAAAACAGTCCTCAAACTACCTTATGTGCCCCCTGAAGGCTTCAGTGGGAATTGAAAATACAAATGGTCGTAAATAGGTTCACATACCTCAGGGAAGAAAGAGAAATTTCACCTTTAGTTTCATTGGAAACCAATCCTCGTCGTGCTGGAGGCCGCCATCTTGAATTACTCGGCGGCAGGGTGACCGTAAGGTCACAGGCAAATTCTGCTAAATGCATTTCAAAAATCTTTCAGATTTGTCAAAAATCGGCCAAATTTCCCAGAATTACTCGAAATACACTAACACTTAAAATCACATGCAGATGTTGTAGTATTGCCTTAATTAAGGTTCAAATTACATTTTAAACATTCTATATATAGTCACATAAAGAGCCTTTAAATTACATTATAAACATTCTATAGTCACATAAAGATGCTATGGAATTGCGTAAAATTCAGGCAACTTGGTTCCAGCCCAGTGAACCTCAGTACCTAGCCAACCCGTCAATTAATATTATACAAAGGTTTGTGTGAAAAGGCTGAAGCCTTTTAAAACAAATGTACCATTTTCTTTTCAAATTTGCTGTTTTTTTCTGTAAAACCATTTTTGCAGAATTCTGCCCGGCATGCAGAATCTGCCCAAAAAATCCATTCTCTCAAATTTTGTGTCAAACTATTTTTAAACAGAAAAAAATCTGTCAAAGTTAGCCGAACATCGGCTAAAACGGTCACCTTGCTCCTCGGAAAACGAGGATCGAAAAAAGTGACGTCCCACTTGGTAGGGGGGGGGGGGTATATATCCTTCCTATCCACACTTTTTGACAGGCGGGGGGGGGGGGGGTTATTGGATCCCCCCCCCCCCGCTTTTCGTGGAGAGAAACTAAAAAGTTGGATATTTCGAACTGAATTCCAACAACAGAAATGCATTCAAAAGTACTGAAAACATTAGAGACACACTTCTGGAAAAAATGGTTCGGTTAACCGTTATTCTTTATGATGGGACTTGCGGTTTTGCCTAAGTCAATTGAGCGTGATCGGCTGACTGGTAAGGTTTACGCACAAAACCCTCGGTCGGTGAGGAGTTGCATTAGAAAGCTGGCCGAACCACTTTTTGCGAAAGTGTGCCGGTAATGGAGCCTGCCGGTAATGCTGAGCCTGCATACTGCCAAATTTACCAATAGCATCCCTACATTTTCTCGTGCAAATAGGACCGATTTTTGGACCCTAATTTTATCAAATCTGCTCTTAGAGAATAGCCCAAGAGCTAGGGAGATGATCCTCTGCTATATTCGCACGATTGCACCGATTTTGAAACTAGACGTTCTCGTTTTTTACAAAAAAATTGTGGGGTCACTTTCTATGCAAATGACTCGCGTAGAAATGTTTGAAACCCTAATCAAAATTATTGCGCCCGCTGTCGGTCTTATTGCGCCATTCTGATATATCGTCTGCATAGCCACCCCCCCCCCCCCCCCACCCACCCCCACCACACCGAAAAATAATAGTAACTAACTACTTTTTAAAAATGTGCTCGTTTATTCAGAAATTCATGAAGCATAATATCCAAACTGATTGGATGTTTCCAAAGTGTCTTTCCCATTTGCAAAAGTTCTTTTTTTTAGAATCCCATTCAATTAGAGACACACTCCTGGAAAAAATGGTCCGGTTATAAAACTTATTCTTATAGTCATCCCCCATCCCTCCACCCCCCCCAAGTCCCCGACACAGATTTACGCCACTGGTTCTTGTGCTTTTCGTGGAACAGTTGAAGAACAAATACTTCAGGAGAATAAGAGACTCAGCTCTGAGCCCCCTCCCCAACCACTTCCCGACTCACTCACCCAATAAAACTGCGCGTGATTCAATGTATTAAATGCTCCCTTTTGTAAACACTTTTTTTTTTAATGAATCATGCTGGAATTCTTTCTTGTTATCTGAAATAACAACCAACCAAACTCAACGAGAAAAAAACCATCCACTTTTTGTTGCGTCATTGGATTGCCGTTGATGTTGCATCTGCGACGCCCAATTTCACTTCACACGACTTGACACGCTATGTTGACGTTTGTTTCTTTGAGTTTATTTGTGAAAGTCACAATGGTATTTGATCGGTTCAATATCGCTGGATAGGGATATACAATGTACGTGATGATACGTATGACTGTTAAATGTTAAAGGGCCCATGAAATTGATTTTTTTTAAATTCTATCATTGAAACGCACCTTCCTGCATTTGTTTTAAGGTGCCATGCCAAGGACTGGGAGGGGGAGCCAGTGGTGCACTCAGGATTTGGCTTGGGGGAGGGGGCTCAAAAAAGTTTCAAAAAAATGTTGCCCAAAATGTTTTGCCGCAGAAAAAAAAATCGGGGTTTTTTTTTGGGGGGGGGGGGGGCGTACCGTATTTTGACGTTGGTGGCGCCACTTACACTCCTATTATACTACCCAAAAATAGGTCACATACTATCACCAAGGTCAAATCGTGGAACTTTACAAATATTAAATTACCAAATTACCTTGGGTGCGCCACTGTTATGGGGGAGCAATGGAGAGAACCCCCTCCCCAACAAAATTGTGTTTTATTCATTTAACAAGAAGACGACTATTATTTACTTGATGCTAACTCTTGCCCTTTCCCTGTAATCGTATTTGTGAAATATGAATGAAAAGAGAGATAAGAAAAAAAAGAAAAAGACTGAGAGCGCCCTTTGCGTTAAAACGCCCCACCCCGCTTTTCTAATTTGAACCGCCGTCTTGCCGATTTTCCCCATCCACAATGTGTTTCCTGAGACTCTCCCTTGGTTCGTGTAACAGCGAATGAACGAATGAGCGAACAAACAGCATAATTATGGGGAAGGAGGCCCCCTCCCTTTGTGCCTCACACACAAATTTTAGGGGAGGGCAAAAAATTTCAGCTTTTTATTGTCAAGAACCCACTGCTTTTCCCTTGCAAAAACGTTCCCAAGTGCCCCTCCTCTGCAAACTAAAGCCCAGTAAGGCCTACGCCACTGAAACATGGTGTTCCTTAATGTTTCAATGTTGTGGTTTAATTTTTCGAATGGCGTGGTTCAATAATTTTTTAAACGTCGTTTCAACTTTCGTGGTTTGCGAGCTAGCGCCATTTCGAATGATCACACTGTTGTTGCCACTCCATGCAGGCGAAGTCAGCCCATAAAAAAGAGCGGGAACCATGAGTTCATTCATCTTTCGCAACACTGTGAACTTCACCAAAGAGGGGGTCTTGACGTTAACAGAAATATTGTTATTGTGCCGAGCATGGAAGTATTCGTTATGATATTTTCAAAACTTGTAAAGAGTCATTCTCACAACAGCATGTTCTTAGATTATGACAGGTCGTATGCTAATGTAATTTTGAAAGGTAAAAAAATGTTTAGGTAGTACAAAATAATTGAAAGTATAAACAAAAGTGCATGATACATATATATTATCCGAATACCAGAAAAGCATGGAAACTAAATCAGGGGAAAATGGTCAAAATTGCGCCAATATCACAACTTTGTACCTCCTAGATACGTGTTTATTGGAATTCAATGCATAGTTCGAGTATACGGTAGTGTAGTTTCGCTAATAGTTTTAAGATCGATTTCTCTATATCTCAGTGCAATAATGGTCATTGGAATGAAATCAACACAAGTCATAGTCTTCGTGCCATGACGTCCCTATTCCAAAGCAATATTCCCGCTCAATACGTTCTTTGCGGGGGGTTCGCCGACCGAGGTTCGTGGATGTTGCGCGGTACGAATGCCGTACCGTCTACGGTAAATAATACACCCCGCTAAGAACGTCTTGCACCACACAAGGATGCCTATATTTTTGAATCAATTTTTAAACTAAACCTACAGGTAGATATGACAGTCTTTATTGAATGACTATAATATAGGCTATTGTATTTCAATTGTTTTTGGTGATAATTGTATAGCCTACATCGTCACTCTCGCTTTATAAACTTATTTCGTTGAGGCCTACAGTACATACATCATACATTGTATATAACACAATGATCATAACAGTTATAAAACAGATTATGTTTGTACGAATATCACAGTTCATATAACTTTGCAGATTGAACTTGTACATTGAGCGTGCACCAAGCAGACAATTTTGCTTCCAGTCTTCGGCCGGCCGCGACCAACCAGCTGCCATTTAGCTTGGTCTTCACACCAGTCAGTTTAAGTTAGTCAAGGCATCATAGGTAAAGTGGCCGCAGAAAATATGTTGCAACATTTCAGGGGGGAAAAAAAACACACTTTTATGCCAGAACATTTGCATTATGGCATACGTAAATTCCTATTTTTAGGTAGTTTACTATTAATCTAAGTGTACATGTGCAACGGCAAGCAGACGGCACTGTCCTATTATAGGGTCCATGAAGGCAGATCGCTTCAAACGAAGATAAACGAAGACATCACAGCAATCACGGCTAGGAAGCAACAAAGATGAAGTCCGTCACTCCCATTCCATCCGTCGTCCAAATCTTGAGCGGCTGGCTCCGTCACCACCACGGTGGGGATGATGGTGGTAAGGGGTGGTCTAGTCGTTGGCGGAGGATTGGTGGTGAGCGGTGTGGTGGTGGGTGGGGGCGTGGTAGGTTCACTCGGTTCCTGACAACTGAAGGTAGACAACATGGCTTGGAGATAATCCTCAGTGGCCACCTCAGCGCCCAGCTGGACATTCGCCTCTACCACGGCGTAATCTGACTGGAAGGGCGCTAGCAGAAAGATATACGGTAGATTTTCCTGCACATCGGTAGTGGTGCAGTCGTTGCTCTCGCCGAATCCTATCACCTCTATCTCTTGGTAGATATTTTGCTGCTGTGCTTTCTTGTACACGCACTCCACCGCCACTTTCGCTCCGTAGACGGTACCGCCGAAGCGACGGATGAAACGGGGCGGCGTGGTTCGGGTGACGTTGCCCAAGATGACGTAGTTCACCTCATCTGAGCTGGCCCTTGATACGATGGTCATAGGCTGCCAGCCTTCAGGTTCGGAGCAGGCGGTGCACACGCCTACCAGTAGCGTGAACTTCAATAGTACAATAACCGACGGTCGTCCTAACGCCGCACCCAACTCCATCGTTGAGAATAATCAGAGTTGTTTTCGGTTCAAGACGTTCAAGTGAGTTCTTGTTTTTTCGTATATAGCTATAAGTATAAAGTTGCCTTCCTCATCGAGTGCATATGCAATAAAAGAGCAAACCTTGCCTCAAGGTACTAACTTTGTTCATAGCAAACGCTCCGTGAAAAGACCAGTGCTTGGTACAGCCGAGAACAACTCGAGTATCACACAAGGCCGGCCGCAGACCAACTATTTACTTTTGCACAGTGACAGTCTGTCCTTGGCGCAAACTGGTACACTCTTCAAGAATGCGTCGCTTTGCATTATAATAATTTAAATATCTAGGACACTCCACGATACATCATGCATACCGTGATCATACCAAGGCGGGGCGGGAGATGATAGCACCACGGAGGGCTCCCATAATAAAGAACTATAAAAGTTGCACGCTGTGCGTCGTATCAAGGAAATTCGACTTGACCAAGGCTTTGACTCGTTTTTGCTGGTGTCTAGATGATCAGCCTGTTGTCCTCCTTGTACCTTTTTCACTGACTGACCGACTGTCACTTGTGACTTATACTGGGTGTAGACTTGTAAAGAGAGTCGGGCAGTGCTATCGAATAGGATTCCCCGTAACGCCAATAAATTGTAAATGGCTAAATCCGGCCCGGCCATTGTGTAGACCAGATGCATGAAATGACTTCCCAAGTGAATAGCCATTTGGAATCAATTCAACATATTTTGTTTGCGCTCTTACTGTCTGGTACGCCCACCAGCGCTATAGGCCCAAGGCTTTCCCATTCTTGTTTTTGTGTTCAGAGTGGTCACGATTGTCTTAAGATTTGTAAACGATCGTTGACGTGACAGATTTGGCAATTTACTGTTAAATAATTGGCGATAGTTTTGTCAGAATTTCACCCCAGGCTTTCATATCAATTTTCAGTTTTTACTATGAAACTGAATATGATAAAATCCGAGAAAACAAAAATCATGAGTAATACACTCAACCAAAAAAAGAAAATCCCCACCTTCAAATACTTTTTTTGTCTAACTCAAAAACTACTGAGCACCTCTCGCTAAAATAACGACTAATCAGTACAGAAATTCCTTAGCAATTTAGCCATACTCTTTATTTGGCCCAAAACAGTGATAATGTGTACGAAGTTATGCAATTTATGACAAATGATACCGAAAACAGTTGCACTTTTGTATACGTGCAAGTTGTGGTTCACACTCACCTCGCAAGTATACAAAAGTGCAACTTTTTTTTGGTACCATGTGTCATAAATAACATTATTTTGTGCACATTATCATTGTTTTGGGCCAAACAAAGAGTATGACTGGATTGCTAAGGAATTTCTGTACGGATCAGTCGTAATTTAAGCAAGATGTGCCCATGCAGTAGTTTTTGAGTTAGACAAAAATGTATTAAGGGGGGGGGGGACTTTCTTTTTTTGTTGAGTGTATTTTGTCAGTTCGTGGGATTTTGCCAAGTTTAGTCTGGTAGAGGCTGAACTCTACATGCCATACCAGCAGTGAGACAATATAAACTGACAGTCTCAATGATTTCATCAGCATGTATCTCCACGGGAAATGATCGTGATATGTTGATCTCAAGTTTAACTGATGAACCCGAGTTCACAACTCAACCGGCTGCTCATATTTTAAGCCACGTCTGATGTCTTCTCATCGCCAAAAGCTAAATGTGACACGAGCGCTCTGTATCACGTTGCAACATGAGTTTGTGTCTGATAAGGAAACATCTGTATGGAATGAATACTATCATAGAAAACTAAGTTAAGCACAGATTTGAACTTTTCTCAGTCCTGGAGTGGTGATTGTTCTCCAATATACATGGTGAGTAAAAACGGCAATAATGCAAATGAGCCATCTTTTTGTCAAAACCAAGTTGAAGTTTTTAACTTTTTAAACCTTGTAAGAATGAAATTATTCGTTAGTTACCTTTTGTGAAAAAAATCGAAGTTTGTCGCATTTACCGTTTGTCTTTTGTGAACCTTTTTACTGCGGTAACCGATTTACGTTTTTGTCCACGAGGCGTCTAAAAATTGCATAAGAGCATAAAATGTGTCCCCAGATCGAGCCGCTCTGAAACATACACTGACTTGCAGGGTTGCCAAGTAGAGTGCGGAGCTGCAATTTTGGGAACAATGAAGGACACATAGCCCAGAGAAAGTTTGCATATAAAACATAAAGAAGTGAATCCCCTTTCCCTTTTTGAAAAAAGAAACATGCTCGAGCTCGCATTGCCCCCGAAACTTTGGTTCTCTGAATCCGCCCTGGTAGGTTGCTGTCTGGTACTCTCATAATTATGGCGATCTGTGACGTCATGAGCCCGTTGGGTATCGAAGTCCCCGGTAACAACGGCACACCCTTCCATGCAGCTGTTTGTCTCCTTCCTATTTAGTAGGTCAAAGATATCATGACCTCTATATTATATATATATATATATATATATATATATATATATATATATATATATATATATATATATATATATATTATATATATATATATATATATATATATATATATATATATATATGTATATATATGTATATATATGTATATATATATATATATATATAATATAGAGGTCATGATATCTTTGACCTACTAAATAGGAAGGAGACAAACAGCAAATATATATATATATTCTCGATTCTTATCTTTTCTTCATCCCATTTAAGCCTAGTGATGACTTTTCTTACATTCGTGTGCGTTTTCTTTTAAAGCTATGGCAGGAGCTTGTCGGTCGGTCTGTCTGTCCCGAAAATTGGCCAAAATAAGGTGTTCTATTATGTGCCATCGGCGTCGCATTTTTGGCACTGCATTTTTAAGCTCTGCGCAGGGATCATTGTGATCGATTTCATGCAAAAAGTTTAACGCGTCTTGCCGTCAACGTAAGCCTCGCTTGAGTCTAACACGGCCAGAGCTTATTGTCCAGTCGCACTTGTTTAATCCTTTGTCCATTAAAACAAAATTCTGTGCATCATATCAGTGAACCATTTGATTGGTCCATAAGAGCTCACGATTTTTTGAAGCTTTCTGTCAGGCTAGTCAGCTCATCTATCACAGATTTAACGAGGAGAAATTTTACTGAGTCCCCCATGCTGAGGGCCAGTGCAATGATCATTAGCCAATGCAATCACATCACTCCATAAAATCTGAAGGCCAACAGCCTAAAATTAGCATCTATGCCCCTTTGATGATGTTTGATGTGCAGTGGTGCACCCGCGGGGGGGGGGGGGGGGGGGGGGGGGGGGGGGGGGGGGGGGGGGGGGGGACCTTGCGCCCCCCCCCCCCCAAGGGGGGGGGGGGGACCTTGCGCCCCCCCCCCCAAGAGGTTGTCCTTTTTTTTTTTTAGTCCCACGATTTGGCCTTGGTGACATGATATGAATGTGGCCTGTTTTCGAGTGGTATAATAGGGACGTAGGTGGCGCCACCAACGTCACAATAGGCCGCCCCTCATTTTATCGTCGGCCAAAAATTTTGGGCAAAATTGTTTGAACAATCCTGGGTGCGCCACTGTGGATGTGGCTATTGTTCACATGAATTTTTGCACTTAATATAAACGTCCCCTACCTCTGTGCCCACCCCAATACAATGGATAATCACCCATTCTTATTAATAAACCTGACATAGTGTAGCTTGGCGCAATTCAAGCTTCCGTACGCGTAGCAGAGAGCCCTCGGAAGGTTTCACTTTTAGTACACAAGAAATGTTCGAGTCGTTTAAAGGTGCTCTGTCTGTGACATGTAAGACAAAACAAGGTCGCGTCCAAATTGAATGGCTACGGCTGACAATTTCCGAATCCCCGTCTGAAGTTGTGGCTAGCCTTAGCCAATGAATTGGGCGGACACGGACTAAATAAGGTGCGCGAGCGATACGAACTTACGAAGCTGATGAACAATTTGTCACGAGAGGGCGGTATTTCAAAATTATTAATTTCTACGGGATGATGGAGAAATGATACCAGGCTGATCTTGGCACGAAAATCGGGCCGGATTTTCGGCTAGGCACTATTTTCACGGTGGCGCGCCGCCGCGAAGATTGCCACTACGGTGGCCCTAAACAGTCATTGCAAATATACCTTAGGAGAAAACGAATTATAAAGGAAGTTCAACTTCTTATCACGGTGGATTACCTTAAATAACTGAAACTGTTGTTTATTCGACTCTAAAGTAAATTGTAATGAAGACTGTGGCAATATATTTTCAGAATCGGGAATGTTAATGTTATAAATGTTAACGTTACTGAATTAAGGTTCTGCCTTATAGCCGATGAGAGGGCGCTATATCCGCCAGACTACTCCTTGTAATGAGTAGTGTTGCGTTGCGGAAAGGACCGGGTCCCAGGCATGAGAATCCGGCCGCGATTTTCTTTTCCCAAACTACATGGTTGTTTAGCGCCCTCTACGATACTTTTATGACACGTACGTACGCAGGTATTATAATAAATGTAAAATGATTTTGTACCCTCCTAAATGCCAGAAATGTCCCATTCCAATTGCATACACGGGTTAAGGGACATCCAAAGTGTATTCTATTCGCGCCCCGAATAAATCGGTATTGAAACAGAGTCAGCCCAATTAAATTAATCCAACGATTGATAATTAACGTACAAAACAGCCGTTTTCCAAAGAAAATACGGATATCCCATTTTGAAATGATTTTGTACCATCCTAAATGTCCGAAATGTCCCGTTCCAATGGCATACACGGGTTAAAGGACATCCAAAGTGTATTCTATTTGCGCCCCGAATAAATTGGTATTGAAACAGAGTCAGCCCCATTAAATTAATTCGACGATTGATAACTAACGTACAAAACAGCCGTTTTCCAAAGAAAATACGGGTATCCTATTTTGAAATGATTTTGTACCTTCCTAAATGTCCGAAATGTCCCGTTCCAATGGCATACACGGGTTAAGGGACATCCCAAGTGTATTCTATTTGCGCCCCGAATAAATCGGTATTGAAACAGTGTCAGCCCAATTAAATTAATCCGACGATTGATAATTAACGTACAAAACAGCCGTTTTCCAAAGAAAATACGGATATCCTATTTTGAAATGATTTTGTACCTTCCTAAATGTCTGAAATGTCCCGTTCCAATGGCATACACGGGTGAAAGGACATCCAAAGTGTATTCTATTTGCGCCCCGAATAAATCGGTATTGAAACAGAGTCAGCCCAATTAAATTAATCCGACGATTGATAATTAACTTACAAACAGCCGTTTTCCAAAGAAAATACGGGTATCCCATTTGGAAATGATTTTGTACCATCCTAAATGTCCGAAATGTCCCGTTCCAATTGTATACACGGGTTGAGTGACTCTCAAAGTGTATTCTATTCGCGCCCCGAATAAATCGGTATTGAAACAGAGTAAGCCCAATTAAATTAATCCGACAATTGATAATTACGATACAAAAGACCGGTTTTCCAAATAACATACGGATATCCCATTTTGAAATGATTTTGTTTCATCCTAATTCCTAAATGTCCGAAATTTCCCGTTCCAATTACATACACGGGTTAAGGGACATCCAAAGTGTATTCTATTCGCGCCCCGAATAAATCGGCATTGAAACAGTGTCAGCCCAATTAAATTGATCCAACGATTGATAATTACGATACAAAACAACGGTTTTCCAAAGAAAATACGGGTATCCCATTTTGAAATGATTTTGTACCATCCTACATGTCCGAAATGTCCCGTTCCAATTGCATACACGGGTTAAGGGACATCCAAAGTGTATTCCATTTGCGCCCCGAATAAATTGGTATTGAAACAGAGTCAGCCCAATTAAATTAATTCAACGATTGATAATTACGAAACAAAACAGCAGTTTTCCAAAGAAAATACGGATATCCCATTTTGAAATGATTCTGTACCATCCTAAATGTCCGAAATATCCCGTTCCAATTTCATACAGGGGTTAAGGGACATCCAATGTGTATTCTATTCGCGCCCCGAATAAATCAGTATTGAAACAGTGTCAGCCCAATTAAATTAATCCGACGATTGATAATTACGAAACAAAACAGCCGTTTTCCAAAGAAAATACGGATATCCCATTTTGAAATGATTTTGTACCTTCCTAAATGTCTGAAATGTCCCGTTCCAATGGCATACACGGGTTAAGGGACATCCCAAGTGTATTCTAATTGCGCCCCGAATAAATCGGTATTGAAACAGTGTCAGCCCAATTAAATTAATCCGACGATTGATAATTAACGTACAAAATTGCCGTTTTTCAAAGAAAATACGGATATCCTATTTTGAAATGATTTTGTACCTTCCTAAATGTCTGAAATGTCCCGTTCCAATGGCATACACGGGTGAAAGGACATCCAAAGTGTATTCTATTTGCGCCCCGAATAAATCGGTATTGAAACAGAGTCAGCCCAATTAAATTAATCCGACGATTGATAATTAACTTACAAACAGCCGTTTTCCAAAGAAAATACGGGTATCCCATTTGGAAATGATTTTGTACCATCCTAAATGTCCGAAATGTCCCGTTCCAATTGTATACACGGGTTGAGTGACTCTCAAAGTGTATTCTATTCGCGCCCCGAATAAATCGGTATTGAAACAGAGTAAGCCCAATTAAATTAATCCGACAATTGATAATTACGATACGAAAGACCGGTTTTCCAAATAACATACGGATATCCCATTTTGAAATGATTTTGTTTCATCCTAATTCCTAAATGTCCGAAATGTCCCGTTCCAATTACATACACGGGTTAAGGGAAATCCAAAGTGTATTCTATTCGCGCCCCGAATAAGTCGGCATTGAAACAGTGTCAGCCCAATTAAATTGATCCAATGATTGATAATTACGATACAAAACAACGGTTTTCCAAAGAAAATACGGGTATCCCATTTTTAAATGATTTTGTACCATCCTACATGTCCGAAATGTCCCGTTCCAATTGCATACACGGGTTAAGGGACATCCAAAGTGTATTCCATTTGCGCCCCGAATAAATTGGTATTGAAACAGAGTCAGCCCAATTAAATTAATTCAACGATTGATAATTACGAAACAAAACAGCAGTTTTCCAAAGAAAATACGGATATCCCATTTTGAAATGATTCTGTACCATCCTAAATGTCCGAAATATCCCGTTCCAATTGCATACAGGGGTTAAGGGACATCCAATGTGTATTCTATTCGCGCCCCGAATAAATCAGTATTGAAACAGTGTCAGCCCAATTAAATTAATCCGACGATTGATAATTACGAAACAAAACAGCCGTTTTCCAAAGAAAATACGGATATCCCATTTTGAAATGATTTTGTACCATCCTAAATGTCCGAAATGTCCCGTTCCAATTGCATACACGGGTTAAGGGACATTCAAAGTGTATTCTATTCGCGCCCCGAATAAATCGGCATTGAAACAGTGTCAGCCTAATTAAATTTATCCGACGATTGATAATTACAAAACAAAACAGCCGTTTTCCAAAGAAAATACGGATATCCCATTTAGAAATGATTTTGTACTATCCTAAATGTCCGAAATGTCCCGTTCCAATTGCATACAAGGGTTAAGGGACATTCAAAGTGTATTCTATTCGCGCCCCGAATAAATCGGCATTGAAACAGTGTCAGCCCAATTAAATTGATCCGACGATTGATAATTACGATACAAAACAACGGTTTTCCAATGAAAATACGGATATCCCATTTTGAAATGATTTTGTACCATCCTAAATGTCCGAAATGTCCCGTTCCAATTACATACACGGGTTAAGGGACATCCAAAGTGTATTGTAATCGTGCCCCGAATAAATCCGAACTGAAACAGTGTCAGCCCAATTAATTTCATACTGAGGCTAAAATTGAGGCAACACAAACATTTTTCATCAGAAATACGGATTTCCGGCTTTGGAATGAATTTGTTCCATCGTAAATGACAGAAATTTCATTTTTTTAACAATCCTTCAAAGAGATGATCAACAAAGATTTTATAAGCGCACCGAGAAAATCTGTTCGTTAAAAAGCACAGCCCAATTAATTTAATAATAAGACGGAGATCATGCTTTTTGCCAGCTATTGACATTGATTGAAACGGAAAGCCGTATTTTCAAACGATTTTGTTCCATCGTTAATTACAAAAGTATTCAGATCTGAATGGATAGGAGGGTGAAATGACTTTCAAAGTTTATTTTATAAGCGCCCCGAATAAATTGGTATTGAAACAGTCTCAGCCCAATTAATTTCATACCGAGGCTAAAATTCAGGCAAAACAAACATTTTTCATCAGAAATAGGAATTTCCGGCTTAGGATTTATTGGAATGAATTTGTTCCATCGTTAAAGGGAATGTACATCATTGGCTTTTGCTGTAATTTTCAGAAATGAACTATTTGAGGGGTTAGTATAACAGATCAAATATTATTACACTGACATGTTTGAAGTTTTTGTGTTCGAAAAACTGGAAAAACCAAGAAAAACAAAAATGTTCAAGCAGTCTGGTTCCTTGACTCCACTAAAGATGAAATGGATCAATTTATAGATGCCGGAAAATTGTAAGGTAATGGAACCAGTCTAACCAGGGTCTAACTGGCCTGCACCCGTTCATGATCATGTAACCAATAGCAAACAAAATTTGGACTGAAAAAAAAATTCGTAAATTTGGAGCAGTAGTTGAAAATAGTTAGGTTTTTCCAACGGTGGTCGGCGCTTGCAGGCATTGCTGTATATAGACAGACTACACATAGAGGTACTACTGGAATTGATGCGCTAAATCTTAAATTTTCTCCGCAACAACTAGGTTTCATGACCTGTCCTTTTGCCAGCTTGTGGGCCTCATCACAAGCTTCCGAACAAGGTATAGTTTGTGCAGAACTGCCCAGGTTAAGGTACCTTTAGACCGCGATATACGAAGTTCGTGTCGCGGGCGCTTGAAGGCATTGCTGTATAAACTGACTGCACATAGGGGTACTACTGGCATTGATGCGCTAAATCTTACATTTTCTCCGCAACTGCTGGGTTTCAGGACCTGTCCTTTTGCCAGCTTGTGGGCCTCATTACAAGCTTCCGAACAAGGTAGAGTTTGTGCAGAACTGCCCAGGTTAAGGTACCTTTAGACCGCGATATACGAAGTTCGTGTCGCGGGAGCTTGCAGCCATTGCTGTATAGACTGACTGCACATAGGGGTACTACTGGTATTGATGCGCTAAATCTTGAATTGTCTCCGCAACTGCTGGGTTTCAGGACCTGTTCTTTTCCCAGCTTGTGGGCCTCATCACAAGCTTCCGAACAAGGTATAGTTTGTGAAGAACTGCCCAGGTTAAGGTACCTTTAGACCGCGATATACGAAGTTCGTGTCTCAGGCGCTTGCAGACATTGCTGTATAGACAGACTGCACATAGGGGTACTACTGGAATTGAGGCGCTAAATCTTGAATTTTCTCCGCAACTGCTGGGTATCAGGACCTGTCCTTTCGCCAGCTTGTGAACCTCATCGCAAGCTTCCGAACAAGGTATAGTTTGTGCAGAACTGCCCAGGTTAAGGTACCTTTAGACCGCAATATACGAAGTTCGTGTCGCGGGAGCTTGCAGCCGTTGCTGTATAGACTGACTGCACATAGGGGTACTACTGGAATTGAGGCGCTAAATCTTGAATATTCTCCGCAACCTGCTGAGTTTCAGGACCTGTCCTTTTGCCAGCTTGTGGGCCTCATTGCAAGCTTCCGAACAAGGTATAGTTTGTGCAGAACTGCCCAGGTTAAGGTACCTTTAGACCGAGATATACGAAGTTTGTGTCGCGGGCGCTTGCAGGCATTGCTGTATAGACTGACTGCACATAGGGGTACTACTGGCATTGATGCGCTCAATCTTGAATTTTCTCCGCAACTGCTGGGTTTCAGGACCTGTCATTTTGCCAGCTTGTGGGCCTCATCACAAGCTTCCGAACAAGGTATAGTTTGTGCAGAACTGCCCAGGTTAAGGTACCTTTAGACCGCGATATACGAAGTTCGTGTCGTGGGCGCTTGCAGGCATTGCTGTATAGACTGACTGCACATAGGTGTACTACTGGCATCGATGCGCTAAATCTTGAATTTTCTCCGCAACTGCTGGGTATCAGGACCTGTCCTTTCGCCAGCTTGTGAACCTCATCGCAAGCTTCCGAACAAGGTATAGTTTGTGCAGAACTGCCCAGGTTAAGGTACCTTTAGACCGCGATATACGAAGTTCGTGTCGTGGGCGCTTGCAGGCATTGCTGTATAGACTGACTGCACATAGGTGTACTACTGGCATCGATGCGCTAAATCTTGAACTTTCTCCGCAACTGCTGGGTTTCAGGACCTGTCCTTTTGCCAGCTTGTGGGCCTCATCACAAGCTTCCGAACAAGGTATAGTTTGTGCAGAACTGCCTAGGTTAAGGTACCTTTAGACCGCAATATACGAAGTTCGTGTCGCGGGAGCTTGCAGCCATTGCTGTATAGACTGACTGCACCTAGGGGTACTACTGGCATTGATGCGCTAAATCTTGAATTGTCTCCGCAAATGCTGGGTTTCAGGACCTGTCATTTTGCCAGCTTGTGGGCCTCATCACAAGCTTCCGAACAAGGTATAGTTTGTGCAGAACTGCCCAGGTTAAGGTACCTTTAGACCGCGATATACGAAGTTCGTGTCGCGGGCGCTTGCAGGCATTGCTGTAAAGACTGACTGCACATGGGGGTACTACTGCCATGGATGCGCTAAATCTTGAATTTTCTCCGCAACTGCTGGGTTTCAGGACCTGTCCTTTTGCCACCCTGTGAGCCTCATGACACGCTTCCGAACAAGGTATAGTTTGTGCAGAACTGCCCAGGTTAAGGTACCTTTAGACCGTGATATACGAAGTTCGTGTCGCGGGCGCTTGCAGGCATTGCTGTATAGACTGACTGCACATAGCGGTACTACTGGCATTGATGCGCTAAATCTTAAATTTTCTCCGCAACTGCTTCGTTTCAGGACCTGTCCTTTTGCCAGCTTGTGGGCCTCATCGCAAGCTTCCGAAAAAGGTATAGTTTTTGCAGAACTGCCCAGGTTAAGGTACCTTTAGACCGCGATATACGAAGTTCGTGTCGCGGGCGCTTGCAGGCATTGCTGTATAGACTGACTGCACATAGGGGTACTACTGGCATTGATGCGCTAAATCTTACATTTTCTCCGCAACTGCTGGGTTTCAGGACCTGTCCTTTTGCCAGCTTGTGGGCCTCATTACAAGCTTCCGAACAAGGTTGAGTTTGTGCAGAACTGCCCAGGTTAAGGTACCTTTAGACCGCGATATACGAAGTTCGTGTCGCGGGAGCTTGCAGCCATTGCTGTATAGACTGACTGCACATAGGGGTACTACTGGTATTGATGCGCTAAATCTTAAATTGTCTCCGCAACTGCTGGGTTTCAGGACCTGTTCTTTTCCCAGCTTGTGGGCCTCATCACAAGCTTCCGAACAAGGTATAGTTTGTGAAGAACTGCCCAGGTTAAGGTACCTTTAGACCGCGATATACGAAGTTCGTGTCTCAGGCGCTTGCAGACATTGCTGTATAGACAGACTGCACATAGGGGTACTACTGGAATTGAGGCGCTAACTCTTGAATTTTCTCCGCAACTGCTGGGTATCAGGACCTGTCCTTTCGCCAGCTTGTGAACCTCATCGCAAGCTTCCGAACAAGGTATAGTTTGTGCAGAACTGCCCAGGTTAAGGTACCTTTAGACCGCAATATACGAAGTTCGTGTCGCGGGAGCTTGCAGCCGTTGCTGTATAGACTGACTGCACATAGGGGTACTACTGGAATTGAGGCGCTAAATCTTGAATTTTCTCCGCAACCTGCTGAGTTTCAGGACCTGTCCTTTTGCCAGCTTGTGGGCCTCATTGCAAGCTTCCGAACAAGGTATAGTTTGTGCAGAACTGCCCAGGTTAAGGTACCTTTAGACCGAGATATACGAAGTTTGTGTCGCGGGCGCTTGCAGGCATTGCTGTATAGACTGACTGCACATAGGGGTACTACTGGCATTGATGCGCTCAATCTTGAATTTTCTCCGCAACTGCTGGGTTTCAGGACCTGTCATTTTGCCAGCTTGTGGGCCTCATCACAAGCTTCCGAACAAGGTATAGTTTGTGCAGAACTGCCCAGGTTAAGGTACCTTTAGACCGCGATATACGAAGTTCGTGTCGTGGGCGCTTGCAGGCATTGCTGTATAGACTGACTGCACATAGGTGTACTACTGGCATCGATGCGCTAAATCTTGAACTTTCTCCGCAACTGCTCGGTTTCAGGACCTGTCCTTTTGCCAGCTTGTGGGCCTCATCACAATCTTCCGAACAAGGTATAGTTTGTGCAGAACTGCCCAGGTTAAGGTACCTTTAGACCGCAATATACGAAGTTCGTGTCGCGGGAGCTTGCAGCCATTGCTGTATAGACTGACTGCACATAGGGGTACTACTGGCATTGATGCGCTAAATCTTGAATTGTCTCCGCAACTGCTGGGTTTCAGGACCTGTCATTTTGCCAGCTTGTGGGCCTCATCACAAGCTTCCGAACAAGGTATAGTTTGTGCAGAACTGCCCAGGTTAAGGTACCTTTAGACCGCGATATACGAAGTTCGTGTCGCGGGCGCTTGCAGGCATTGCTGTAAAGACTGACTGCACATGGGGGTACTACTGCCATGGATGCGCTAAATCTTGAATTTTCTCCGCAACTGCTGGGTTTCAGGACCTGTCCTTTTGCCACCCTGTGGGCCTCATGACACGCTTCCGAACAAGGTATAGTTTGTGCAGAACTGCCCAGGTTAAGGTACCTTTAGACCGTGATATACGAAGTTCGTGTCGCGGGCGCTTGCAGGCATTGCTGTATAGACTGACTGCACATAGCGGTACTACTGGCATTGATGCGCTAAATCTTGAATTTTCTCCGCAACTGCTTCGTTTCAGGACCTGTCCTTTTGCCAGCTTGTGGGCCTCATTGCATGCTTCCGAACAAGGTATAGTTTTGCAGAACTGCCCAGGTTAAGGTACCTTTAGACCGCGATATACGAAGTTCGTGTCGCGGGCGCTTGCAGGCATTGCTGTATAGACTGACTGCACATAGGGGTACTACTGGCATTGATGCGCTAAATCTTGAATTGTCTCCGCAACTGCTGGGTTTCAGGACCTGTCATTTTGCCAGCTTGTGGGCCTCATCACAAGCTTCCGAACAAGGTATAGTTTGTGCAGAACTGCCCAGGTTAAGGTACCTTTAGACCGCGATATACGAAGTTCGTGTCGCGGGCGCTTGCAGGCATTGCTGTAAAGACTGACTGCACATGGGGGTACTACTGCCATGGATGCGCTAAATCTTGAATTTTCTCCGCAACTGCTGGGTTTCAGGACCTGTCCTTTTGCCACCCTGTGGGCCTCATGACACGCTTCCGAACAAGGTATAGTTTGTGCAGAACTGCCCAGGTTAAGGTACCTTTAGACCGTGATATACGAAGTTCGTGTCGCGGGCGCTTGCAGGCATTGCTGTATAGACTGACTGCACATAGCGGTACTACTGGCATTGATGCGCTAAATCTTGAATTTTCTCCGCAACTGCTTCGTTCAGGACCTGTCCTTTTGCCAGCTTGTGGGCCTCATCGCATGCTTCCGAACAAGGTATAGTTTTTGCAGAACTGCCCAGGTTAAGGTACCTTTAGACCGCGATATACGAAGTTCGTGTCGCGGGCGCTTGCAGGCATTGCTGTATAGACTGACTGCACATAGGGGTACTACTGGCATTGATGCGCTAAATCTTACATTTTCTCCGCAACTGCTGGGTTTCAGGACCTGTCCTTTTGCCAGCTTGTGGGCCTTATCGCAAGCTTCCTAACAAGGTATAGTTTTTGCAGAACTGCCCAGGTTAAGGTACCTTTAGACCGCGATATACGAAGTTCGTGTCTCAGGCGCTTGCAGACATTGCTGTTAAGACAGACTGCACATAGGGGTACTACTGGCATTGAGGCGCTAAATCTTGAATTTTCTCCGCAACTGCTGGGTTTCAGGACCTGTCCTTTTGCCAGCTTGTGGGCCTCATCGCAAGCTTCCGAACAAGGTATAGTTTGTGCAGAACTGCCCAGGTTAAGGTACCTTTAGACCGCGATATACGAAGTTCGTGTCGCGGGCGCTTGCAGGCATTGCTGTATAGACTGACTGCACATAGGGGTACTACTGGCATTGATGCGCTCAATCTTGAATTTTCTCCGAAACTGCTGGGTTTCAGGACCTGTCATTTTGCCAGCTTGTGGGCCTTATCACAAGCTTCCGAACAAGGTATAGTTTGTGCAGAACTGCCCAGGTTAAGGTACCTTTAGACCGCGATATACGAAGTTCGTGTCGCGGGCGCTTGCAGGCATTGCTGTAAAGACTGACTGCACATGGGGGTACTACTGCCATGGATGCGCTAAATCTTGAATTTTCTCCGCAACTGCTGGGTTTCAGGACCTGTCCTTTTGCCACCCTGTGGGCCTCATGACACGCTTCCGAACAAGGTATAGTTTGTGCAGAACTGCCCAGGTTAAGGTACCTTTAGACCGTGATATACGAAGTTCGTGTCGCGGGCGCTTGCAGGCATTGCTGTATAGACTGACTGCACATAGCGGTACTACTGGCATTGATGCGCTAAATCTTGAATTTTCTCCGCAACTGCTTCGTTTCAGGACCTGTCCTTTTGCCAGCTTGTGGGCCTCATCGCATGCTTCCGAACAAGGTATAGTTTTGCAGAACTGCCCAGGTTAAGGTACCTTTAGACCGCGATATACGAAGTTCGTGTCGCGGGCGCTTGCAGGCATTGCTGTATAGACTGACTGCACATAGGGGTACTACTGGCATTGATGCGCTAAATCTTACATTTTCTCCGCAACTGCTGGGTTTCAGGACCTGTCCTTTTGCCAGCTTGTGGGCCTTATCGCAAGCTTCCTAACAAGGTATAGTTTTTGCAGAACTGCCCAGGTTAAGGTACCTTTAGACCGCGATATACGAAGTTCGTGTCTCAGGCGCTTGCAGACATTGCTGTTAAGACAGACTGCACATAGGGGTACTACTGGCATTGAGGCGCTAAATCTTGAATTTTCTCCGCAACTGCTGGGTTTCAGGACCTGTCCTTTTGCCAGCTTGTGGGCCTCATCACAAGCTTCCGAACAAGGTATAGTTTGTGCAGAACTGCCCAGGTTAAGGTACCTTTAGACCGCGATATACGAAGTTCGTGTCGCGGGCGCTTGCAGGCATTGCTGTATAGACTGACTGCACATAGGGGTACTACTGGCATTGATGCGCTAAATCTTGAATTTTCTCCGCAACTGCTGGGTTTCAGGACCTGTCCTTTTGCCAGCTTGTGGGCCTCATCACAAGCTTCCGAACAAGGTATAGTTTGTGCAGAACTGCCCAGGTTAAGGTACCTTTAGACCGCGATATACGAAGTTCGTGTCGCGGGCGCTTGCAGGCATTGCTGTATAGACTGACTGCACATAGGGGTACTACTGGCATTGATGCGCTAAATCTTGAATTTTCTCCGCAACTGCTGGGTTTCAGGACCTGTCATTTTGCCAGCTTGTGGGCCTCATCACAAGCTTCCGAACAAGGTATAGTTTGTGCAGAACTGCCCAGGTTAAGGTACCTTTAGACCGCGATATACGAAGTTCGTGTCGCGGGCGCTTGCAGGCATTGCTGTAAAGACTGACTGCACATGGGGTACTACTGCCATTGATGCGCTAAATCTTGAATTTTCTCCGCAACTGCTGGGTTTCAGGACCTGTCCTTTTGCCACCTTGTGGGCCTCATGACACGCTTCCGAACAAGGTATAGTTTGTGCAGAACTGCCCAGGTTAAGGTACCTTTAGACCGCGATATACGAAGTTCGTGTCGTGGGCGCTTGCAGGCATTGCTGTATAGACTGACTGCACATAGGGGTACTACTGGCATTGATGCGCTAAATCTTAAATTTTCTCCGCAACTGCTTCGTTTCAGGACCTGTCCTTTTGCCAGCTTGTGGGCCTCATCGCAAGCTTCCGAACAAGGTATAGTTTTTGCAGAACTGCCCAGGTTAAGGTACCTTTAGACCGCGATATACGAAGTTCGTGTCGCGGGCGCTTGCAGGCATTGCTGTATAGACTGACTGCACATAGGGGTACTACTGGCATTGATGCGCTAAATCTTGAATTTTCTCCGCAACTGCTGGGTTTCAGGACCTGTCCTTTTGCCAGCTTGTGGGCCTCATCACAAGCTTCCGAACAAGGTATAGTTTGTGCAGAACTGCCCAGGTTAAGGTACCTTTAGACCGCGATATACGAAGTTCGTGTCGCGGGAGCTTGCAGCCATTGCTGTATAGACTGACTGCACATAGGGGTACTACTGGCATTGATGCGCTAAATCTTGAATTTCTCCGCAACTGCTGGGTTTCAGGACCTGTCCTTTTGCCAGCTTGTGGGCCTCATCACAAGCTTCCGAACAAGGTATAGTTTTGTGCAGAACTGCCCAGGTTAAGGTACCTTTAGACCGCGATATACGAAGTTCGTGTCGCGGGCGCTTGCAGGCATTGCTGTATAGACTGACTGCACATAGGGGTACTACTGGCATTGATGCGCTAAATCTTGAATTTTCTCCGCAACTGCTGGGTTTCAGGACCTGTCCTTTTGCCAGCTTGTGGGCCTCATCACAAGCTTCCGAACAAGGTATAGTTTGTGCAGAACTGCCCAGGTTAAGGTACCTTTAGACCGCGATATACGAAGTTCGTGTCGCGGGCGCTTGCAGCATTGCTGTATAGACTGACTGCACATAGGGGTACTACTGGCATTGATGCGCTAAATCTTGAATTTTCTCCGCAACTGCTGGGTTTCAGGACCTGTCCTTTTGCCAGCTTGTGGGCCTCATCGCAAGCTTCCGAACAAGGTATAGTTTGTGCAGAACTGCCCAGGTTAAGGTACCTTTAGACCGCGATATACGAAGTTCGTGTCGCGGGCGCTTGCAGGCATTGCTGTATAGACTGACTGCACATAGGGGTACTACTGGCATTGATGCGCTAAATCTTGAATTTTCTCCGCAACTGCTGGGTTTCAGGACCTGTCCTTTTGCCAGCTTGTGGGCCTCATCACAAGCTTCCGAACAAGGTATAGTTTGTGCAGAACTGCCCAGGTTAAGGTACCTTTAGACCGCGATATACGAAGTTCGTGTCGCGGGCGCTTGCAGGCATTGCTGTATAGACTGACTGCACATAGGTGTACTACTGGCATTGATGCGCTAAATCTTGAATTTCTCCGCAACTGCTGGGTTTCAGGACCTGTCCTTTTGCCAGCTTGTGGGCCTCATCACAAGCTTCCGAACAAGGTATAGTTTGTGCAGAACTGCCCAGGTTAAGGTACCTTTAGACCGCGATATACGAAGTTCGTGTCGCGGCGCTTGCAGCCATTGCTGTATAGACTGACTGCACATAGGGGTACTACTGGCATTGATGCGCTAAATCTTGAATTGTCTCCGCAACTGCTGGGTTTCAGGACCTGTCCTTTTGCCAGCTTGTGGGCCTCATCACAAGCTTCCGAACAAGGTATAGTTTGTGCAGAACTGCCCAGGTTAAGGTACCTTTAGACCGCGATATACGAAGTTCGTGTCGCGGGCGCTTGCAGGCATTGCTGTATAGACTGACTGCACATAGGGGTACTACTGGCATTGATGCGCTAAATCTTGAATTTTCTCCGCAACTGCTGGGTTTCAGGACCTGTCCTTTTGCCAGCTTGTGGCCTCATCACAAGCTTCCGAACAAGGTATAGTTTGTGCAGAACTGCCCAGGTTAAGGTACCTTTAGACCGCGATATACGAAGTTCGTGTCGCGGGCGCTTGCAGGCATTGCTGTATAGACTGACTGCACATAGGGGTACTACTGGCATTGATGCGCTAAATCTTGAATTTCTCCGCAACTGCTGGGTTTCAGGACCTGTCCTTTTGCCAGCTTGTGGGCCTCATCACAAGCTTCCGAACAAGGTATAGTTTGTGCAGAACTGCCCAGGTTAAGGTACCTTTAGACCGCGATATACGAAGTTCGTGTCGCGGGCGCTTGCAGGCATTGCTGTATAGACTGACTGCACATAGGGGTACTACTGGCATTGATGCGCTAAATCTTGAATTTTCTCCGCAACTGCTGGGTTTCAGGACCTGTCCTTTTGCCAGCTTGTGGGCCTCATCACAAGCTTCCGAACAAGGTATAGTTTGTGCAGAACTGCCCAGGTTAAGGTACCTTTAGACCGCGATATACGAAGTTCGTGTCGCGGGCGCTTGCAGGCATTGCTGTATAGACTGACTGCACATAGGGTACTACTGGCATTGATGCGCTAAATCTTGAATTTTCTCCGCAACTGCTGGGTTTCAGGACCTGTCCTTTTGCCAGCTTGTGGGCCTCATCACAAGCTTCCGAACAAGGTATAGTTTGTGCAGAACTGCCCAGGTTAAGGTACCTTTAGACCGCGATATACGAAGTTCGTGTCGCGGGCGCTTGCAGGCATTGCTGTATAGACTGACTGCACATAGGGGTACTACTGGCATTGATGCGCTAAATCTTGAATTTTCTCCGCAACTGCTGGGTTTCAGGACCTGTCCTTTTGCCAGCTTGTGGGCCTCATCACAAGCTTCCGAACAAGGTATAGTTTGTGCAGAACTGCCCAGGTTAAGGTACCTTTAGACCGCGATATACGAAGTTCGTGTCGCGGGCGCTTGCAGGCATTGCTGTATAGACTGACTGCACATAGGGTACTACTGGCATTGATGCGCTAAATCTTGAATTTTCTCCGCAACTGCTGGGTTTCAGGACCTGTCCTTTTGCCAGCTTGTGGGCCTCATCACAAGCTTCCGAACAAGGTATAGTTTGTGCAGAACTGCCCAGGTTAAGGTACCTTTAGACCGCGATATACGAAGTTCGTGTCGCGGGCGCTTGCAGGCATTGCTGTATAGACTGACTGCACATAGGGGTACTACTGGCATTGATGCGCTAAATCTTGAATTTTCTCCGCAACTGCTGGGTTTCAGGACCTGTCCTTTTGCCAGCTTGTGGGCCTCATCACAAGCTTCCGAACAAGGTATAGTTTGTGCAGAACTGCCCAGGTTAAGGTACCTTTAGACCGCGATATACGAAGTTCGTGTCGCGGGCGCTTGCAGGCATTGCTGTATAGACTGACTGCACATAGGGGTACTACTGGCATTGATGCGCTAAATCTTGAATTTTCTCCGCAACTGCTGGGTTTCAGGACCTGTCCTTTTGCCAGCTTGTGGGCCTCATCACAAGCTTCCGAACAAGGTATAGTTTGTGCAGAACTGCCCAGGTTAAGGTACCTTTAGACCGCGATATACGAAGTTCGTGTCGCGGGCGCTTGCAGGCATTGCTGTATAGACTGACTGCACATAGGGGTACTACTGGCATTGATGCGCTAAATCTTGAATTTTCTCCGCAACTGCTGGGTTTCAGGACCTGTCCTTTTGCCAGCTTGTGGGCCTCATCACAAGCTTCCGAACAAGGTATAGTTTGTGCAGAACTGCCCAGGTTAAGGTACCTTTAGACCGCGATATACGAAGTTCGTGTCGCGGGCGCTTGCAGGCATTGCTGTATAGACTGACTGCACATAGGGGTACTACTGGCATTGATGCGCTAAATCTTGAATTTTCTCCGCAACTGCTGGGTTTCAGGACCTGTCCTTTTGCCAGCTTGTGGGCCTCATCACAAGCTTCCGAACAAGGTATAGTTTGTGCAGAACTGCCCAGGTTAAGGTACCTTTAGACCGCGATATACGAAGTTCGTGTCGCGGGCGCTTGCAGGCATTGCTGTATAGACTGACTGCACATAGGGGTACTACTGGCATTGATGCGCTAAATCTTGAATTTCTCCGCAACTGCTGGGTTTCAGGACCTGTCCTTTTGCCAGCTTGTGGGCCTCATCACAAGCTTCCGAACAAGGTATAGTTTGTGCAGAACTGCCCAGGTTAAGGTACCTTTAGACCGCGATATACGAAGTTCGTGTCGCGGGCGCTTGCAGGCATTGCTGTATAGACTGACTGCACATAGGGGTACTACTGGCATTGATGCGCTAAATCTTGAATTGTCTCCGCAACTGCTGGGTTTCAGGACCTGTCCTTTTGCCAGCTTGTGGGCCTCATCACAAGCTTCCGAACAAGGTATAGTTTGTGCAGAACTGCCCAGGTTAAGGTACCTTTAGACCGCGATATACGAAGTTCGTGTCGCGGGCGCTTGCAGGCATTGCTGTATAGACTGACTGCACATAGGGGTACTACTGCATTGATGCGCTAAATCTTGAATTTTCTCCGCAACTGCTGGGTTCAGGACCTGTCCTTTTGCCAGCTTGTGGGCCTCATCACAAGCTTCCGAACAAGGTATAGTTTGTGCAGAACTGCCCAGGTTAAGGTACCTTTAGACCGCGATATACGAAGTTCGTGTCGCGGGCGCTTGCAGCATTGCTGTATAGACTGACTGCACATAGGGGTACTACTGGCATTGATGCGCTAAATCTTGAATTTCTCCGCAACTGCTGGGTTCAGGACCTGTCCTTTTGCCAGCTTGTGGGCCTCATCACAAGCTTCCGAACAAGGTATAGTTTGTGCAGAACTGCCCAGGTTAAGGTACCTTTAGACCGCGATATACGAAGTTCGTGTCGCGGGCGCTTGCAGGCATTGCTGTATAGACTGACTGCACATGGGGTACTACTGGCATTGATGCGCTAAATCTTGAATTTTCTCCGCAACTGCTGGGTTTCAGGACCTGTCCTTTTGCCAGCTGTGGCCTCATCACAAGCTTCCGAACAAGGTATAGTTTGTGCAGAACTGCCCAGGTTAAGGTACCTTTAGACCGCGATATACGAAGTTCGTGTCGCGGGCGCTTGCAGGCATTGCTGTATAGACTGACTGCACATAGGGGTACTACTGGCATTGATGCGCTAAATCTTGAATTTTCTCCGCAACTGCTGGGTTTCAGGACCTGTCCTTTTGCCAGCTTGTGGGCCTCATCACAAGCTTCCGAACAAGGTATAGTTTGTGCAGAACTGCCCAGGTTAAGGTACCTTTAGACCGCGATATACGAAGTTCGTGTCGCGGGCGCTTGCAGGCATTGCTGTATAGACTGACTGCACATAGGGGTACTACTGGCATTGATGCGCTAAATCTTGAATTTTCTCCGCAACTGCTGGGTTTCAGGACCTGTCCTTTTGCCAGCTTGTGGGCCTCATCACAAGCTTCCGAACAAGGTATAGTTTGTGCAGAACTGCCCAGGTTAAGGTACCTTTAGACCGCGATATACGAAGTTCGTGTCGCGGGCGCTTGCAGGCATTGCTGTATAGACTGACTGCACATAGGGGTACTACTGGCATTGATGCGCTAAATCTTGAATTTTCTCCGCAACTGCTGGGTTTCAGGACCTGTCCTTTTGCCAGCTTGTGGGCCTCATCACAAGCTTCCGAACAAGGTATAGTTTGTGCAGAACTGCCCAGGTTAAGGTACCTTTAGACCGCGATATACGAAGTTCGTGTCGCGGGCGCTTGCAGGCATTGCTGTATAGACTGACTGCACATAGGGGTACTACTGGCATTGATGCGCTAAATCTTGAATTTTCTCCGCAACTGCTGGGTTTCAGGACCTGTCCTTTTGCCAGCTTGTGGGCCTCATCACAAGCTTCCGAACAAGGTATAGTTTGTGCAGAACTGCCCAGGTTAAGGTACCTTTAGACCGCGATATACGAAGTTCGTGTCGCGGGCGCTTGCAGGCATTGCTGTATAGACTGACTGCACATAGGGGTACTACTGGCATTGATGCGCTAAATCTTGAATTTTCTCCGCAACTGCTGGGTTTCAGGACCTGTCCTTTTGCCAGCTTGTGGGCCTCATCACAAGCTTCCGAACAAGGTATAGTTTGTGCAGAACTGCCCAGGTTAAGGTACCTTTAGACCGCGATATACGAAGTTCGTGTCGCGGGCGCTTGCAGGCATTGCTGTATAGACTGACTGCACATAGGGGTACTACTGGCATTGATGCGCTAAATCTTGAATTTTCTCCGCAACTGCTGGGTTTCAGGACCTGTCCTTTTGCCAGCTTGTGGGCCTCATCACAAGCTTCCGAACAAGGTATAGTTTGTGCAGAACTGCCCAGGTTAAGGTACCTTTAGACCGCGATATACGAAGTTCGTGTCGCGGGCGCTTGCAGGCATTGCTGTATAGACTGACTGCACATAGGGGTACTACTGGCATTGATGCGCTAAATCTTGAATTTTCTCCGCAACTGCTGGGTTTCAGGACCTGTCCTTTTGCCAGCTTGTGGGCCTCATCACAAGCTTCCGAACAAGGTATAGTTTGTGCAGAACTGCCCAGGTTAAGGTACCTTTAGACCGCGATATACGAAGTTCGTGTCGCGGGCGCTTGCAGGCATTGCTGTATAGACTGACTGCACATAGGGGTACTACTGGCATTGATGCGCTAAATCTTGAATTTTCTCCGCAACTGCTGGGTTTCAGGACCTGTCCTTTTGCCAGCTTGTGGGCCTCATCGCAAGCTTCCGAACAAGGTATAGTTTGTGCAGAACTGCCCAGGTTAAGGTACCTTTAGACCGCGATATACGAAGTTCGTGTCGCGGGCGCTTGCAGGCATTGCTGTATAGACTGACTGCACATAGGGGTACTACTGGCATTGATGCGCTAAATCTTGAATTTTCTCCGCAACTGCTGGTTTCAGGACCTGTCCTTTTGCCAGCTTGTGGGCCTCATCACAAGCTTCCGAACAAGGTATAGTTTGTGCAGAACTGCCCAGGTTAAGGTACCTTTAGACCGCGATATACGAAGTTCGTGTCGCGGGCGCTTGCAGGCATTGCTGTATAGACTGACTGCACATAGGGGTACTACTGGCATTGATGCGCTAAATCTTGAATTTTCTCCGCAACTGCTGGGTTTCAGGACCTGTCCTTTTGCCAGCTTGTGGGCCTCATCACAAGCTTCCGAACAAGGTATAGTTTGTGCAGAACTGCCCAGGTTAAGGTACCTTTAGACCGCGATATACGAAGTTCGTGTCGCGGGCGCTTGCAGGCATTGCTGTATAGACTGACTGCACATAGGGGTACTACTGGCATTGATGCGCTAAATCTTGAATTTTCTCCGCAACTGCTGGGTTTCAGGACCTGTCCTTTTGCCAGCTTGTGGGCCTCATCACAAGCTTCCGAACAAGGTATAGTTTGTGCAGAACTGCCCAGGTTAAGGTACCTTTAGACCGCGATATACGAAGTTCGTGTCGCGGGCGCTTGCAGGCATTGCTGTATAGACTGACTGCACATAGGGGTACTACTGGCATTGATGCGCTAAATCTTGAATTTTCTCCGCAACTGCTGGGTTTCAGGACCTGTCCTTTTGCCAGCTTGTGGGCCTCATCACAAGCTTCCGAACAAGGTATAGTTTGTGCAGAACTGCCCAGGTTAAGGTACCTTTAGACCGCGATATACGAAGTTCGTGTCGCGGGCGCTTGCAGGCATTGCTGTATAGACTGACTGCACATAGGGGTACTACTGGCATTGATGCGCTAAATCTTGAATTTTCTCCGCAACTGCTGGGTTTCAGGACCTGTCCTTTTGCCAGCTTGTGGGCCTCATCACAAGCTTCCGAACAAGGTATAGTTTGTGCAGAACTGCCCAGGTTAAGGTACCTTTAGACCGCGATATACGAAGTTCGTGTCGCGGGCGCTTGCAGGCATTGCTGTATAGACTGACTGCACATAGGGTACTACTGGCATTGATGCGCTAAATCTTGAATTTTCTCCGCAACTGCTGGGTTTCAGGACCTGTCCTTTTGCCAGCTTGTGGGCCTCATCACAAGCTTCCGAACAAGGTATAGTTTGTGCAGAACTGCCCAGGTTAAGGTACCTTTAGACCGCGATATACGAAGTTCGTGTCGCGGGCTTGCAGCCATTGCTGTATAGACTGACTGCACATAGGGGTACTACTGGCATTGATGCGCTAAATCTTGAATTTCTCCGCAACTGCTGGGTTTCAGGACCTGTCCTTTTGCCAGCTTGTGGGCCTCATCACAAGCTTCCGAACAAGGTATAGTTTGTGCAGAACTGCCCAGGTTAAGGTACCTTTAGACCGCGATATACGAAGTTCGTGTCGCGGGCGCTTGCAGGCATTGCTGTATAGACTGACTGCACATAGGGGTACTACTGGCATTGATGCGCTAAATCTTGAATTTTCTCCGCAACTGCTGGGTTTCAGGACCTGTCCTTTTGCCAGCTTGTGGGCCTCATCACAAGCTTCCGAACAAGGTATAGTTTGTGCAGAACTGCCCAGGTTAAGGTACCTTTAGACCGCGATATACGAAGTTCGTGTCGCGGGCGCTTGCAGGCATTGCTGTATAGACTGACTGCACATAGGGGTACTACTGGCATTGATGCGCTAAATCTTGAATTTTCTCCGCAACTGCTGGGTTTCAGGACCTGTCCTTTTGCCAGCTTGTGGGCCTCATCGCAAGCTTCCGAACAAGGTATAGTTTGTGCAGAACTGCCCAGGTTAAGGTACCTTTAGACCGCGATATACGAAGTTCGTGTCGCGGGCGCTTGCAGGCATTGCTGTATAGACTGACTGCACATAGGGGTACTACTGGCATTGATGCGCTAAATCTTGAATTTTCTCCGCAACTGCTGGGTTTCAGGACCTGTCCTTTTGCCAGCTTGTGGGCCTCATCACAAGCTTCCGAACAAGGTATAGTTTGTGCAGAACTGCCCAGGTTAAGGTACCTTTAGACCGCGATATACGAAGTTCGTGTCGCGGGCGCTTGCAGGCATTGCTGTATAGACTGACTGCACATAGGGGTACTACTGGCATTGATGCGCTAAATCTTGAATTTTCTCCGCAACTGCTGGGTTTCAGGACCTGTCCTTTTGCCAGCTTGTGGGCCTCATCACAAGCTTCCGAACAAGGTATAGTTTGTGCAGAACTGCCCAGGTTAAGGTACCTTTAGACCGCGATATACGAAGTTCGTGTCGCGGGCGCTTGCAGGCATTGCTGTATAGACTGACTGCACATAGGGGTACTACTGGCATTGATGCGCTAAATCTTGAATTTCTCCGCAACTGCTGGGTTTCAGGACCTGTCCTTTTGCCAGCTTGTGGGCCTCATCACAAGCTTCCGAACAAGGTATAGTTTGTGCAGAACTGCCCAGGTTAAGGTACCTTTAGACCGCGATATACGAAGTTCGTGTCGCGGGCGCTTGCAGGCATTGCTGTATAGACTGACTGCACATAGGGGTACTACTGGCATTGATGCGCTAAATCTTGAATTTTCTCCGCAACTGCTGGGTTTCAGGACCTGTCCTTTTGCCAGCTGTGGGCCTCATCACAAGCTTCCGAACAAGGTATAGTTTGTGCAGAACTGCCCAGGTTAAGGTACCTTTAGACCGCGATATACGAAGTTCGTGTCGCGGGCGCTTGCAGGCATTGCTGTATAGACTGACTGCACATAGGGGTACTACTGGCATTGATGCGCTAAATCTTGAATCTCCGCAACTGCTGGGTTTCAGGACCTGTCCTTTTGCCAGCTTGTGGGCCTCATCACAAGCTTCCGAACAAGGTATAGTTTGTGCAGAACTGCCCAGGTTAAGGTACCTTTAGACCGCGATATACGAAGTTCGTGTCGCGGGCGCTTGCAGGCATTGCTGTATAGACTGACTGCACATAGGGGTACTACTGGCATTGATGCGCTAAATCTTGAATTTTCTCCGCAACTGCTGGGTTTCAGGACCTGTCCTTTTGCCAGCTTGTGGGCCTCATCACAAGCTTCCGAACAAGGTATAGTTTGTGCAGAACTGCCCAGGTTAAGGTACCTTTAGACCGCGATATACGAAGTTCGTGTCGCGGGAGCTTGCAGCCATTGCTGTATAGACTGACTGCACATAGGGGTACTACTGGCATTGATGCGCTAAATCTTGAATTTTCTCCGCAACTGCTGGGTTTCAGGACCTGTCCTTTTGCCAGCTTGTGGGCCTCATCACAAGCTTCCGAACAAGGTATAGTTTGTGCAGAACTGCCCAGGTTAAGGTACCTTTAGACCGCGATATACGAAGTTCGTGTCGCGGGCGCTTGCAGGCATTGCTGTATAGACTGACTGCACATAGGGGTACTACTGGCATTGATGCGCTAAATCTTGAATTTTCTCCGCAACTGCTGGGTTTCAGGACCTGTCCTTTTGCCAGCTTGTGGGCCTCATCACAAGCTTCCGAACAAGGTATAGTTTGTGCAGAACTGCCCAGGTTAAGGTACCTTTAGACCGCGATATACGAAGTTCGTGTCGCGGGCGCTTGCAGGCATTGCTGTATAGACTGACTGCACATAGGGGTACTACTGGCATTGATGCGCTAAATCTTGAATTTTCTCCGCAACTGCTGGGTTTCAGGACCTGTCCTTTTGCCAGCTTGTGGGCCTCATCACAAGCTTCCGAACAAGGTATAGTTTGTGCAGAACTGCCCAGGTTAAGGTACCTTTAGACCGCGATATACGAAGTTCGTGTCGCGGGCGCTTGCAGGCATTGCTGTATAGACTGACTGCACATAGGGGTACTACTGGCATTGATGCGCTAAATCTTGAATTTTCTCCGCAACTGCTGGGTTTCAGGACCTGTCCTTTTGCCAGCTTGTGGGCCTCATCACAAGCTTCCGAACAAGGTATAGTTTGTGCAGAACTGCCCAGGTTAAGGTACCTTTAGACCGCGATATACGAAGTTCGTGTCGCGGGCGCTTGCAGGCATTGCTGTATAGACTGACTGCACATAGGGGTACTACTGGCATTGATGCGCTAAATCTTGAATTTTCTCCGCAACTGCTGGTTTCAGGACCTGTCCTTTTGCCAGCTTGTGGGCCTCATCACAAGCTTCCGAACAAGGTATAGTTTGTGCAGAACTGCCCAGGTTAAGGTACCTTTAGACCGCGATATACGAAGTTCGTGTCGCGGGCGCTTGCAGGCATTGCTGTATAGACTGACTGCACATAGGGGTACTACTGGCATTGATGCGCTAAATCTTGAATTTTCTCCGCAACTGCTGGGTTTCAGGACCTGTCCTTTTGCCAGCTTGTGGGCCTCATCACAAGCTTCCGAACAAGGTATAGTTTGTGCAGAACTGCCCAGGTTAAGGTACCTTTAGACCGCGATATACGAAGTTCGTGTCGCGGGCGCTTGCAGGCATTGCTGTATAGACTGACTGCACATAGGGGTACTACTGGCATTGATGCGCTAAATCTTGAATTTTCTCCGCAACTGCTGGGTTTCAGGACCTGTCCTTTTGCCAGCTTGTGGGCCTCATCACAAGCTTCCGAACAAGGTATAGTTTGTGCAGAACTGCCCAGGTTAAGGTACCTTTAGACCGCGATATACGAAGTTCGTGTCGCGGGCGCTTGCAGGCATTGCTGTATAGACTGACTGCACATAGGGGTACTACTGGCATTGATGCGCTAAATCTTGAATTTCTCCGCAACTGCTGGGTTTCAGGACCTGTCCTTTTGCCAGCTTGTGGGCCTCATCACAAGCTTCCGAACAAGGTATAGTTTGTGCAGAACTGCCCAGGTTAAGGTACCTTTAGACCGCGATATACGAAGTTCGTGTCGCGGGCGCTTGCAGGCATTGCTGTATAGACTGACTGCACATAGGGGTACTACTGGCATTGATGCGCTAAATCTTGAATTTTCTCCGCAACTGCTGGGTTTCAGGACCTGTCCTTTTGCCAGCTTGTGGGCCTCATCACAAGCTTCCGAACAAGGTATAGTTTGTGCAGAACTGCCCAGGTTAAGGTACCTTTAGACCGCGATATACGAAGTTCGTGTCGCGGGCGCTTGCAGGCATTGCTGTATAGACTGACTGCACATAGGGGTACTACTGGCATTGATGCGCTAAATCTTGAATTTTCTCCGCAACTGCTGGGTTTCAGGACCTGTCCTTTTGCCAGCTTGTGGGCCTCATCACAAGCTTCCGAACAAGGTATAGTTTGTGCAGAACTGCCCAGGTTAAGGTACCTTTAGACCGCGATATACGAAGTTCGTGTCGCGGGCGCTTGCAGGCATTGCTGTATAGACTGACTGCACATAGGGGTACTACTGGCATTGATGCGCTAAATCTTGAATTTTCTCCGCAACTGCTGGGTTTCAGGACCTGTCCTTTTGCCAGCTTGTGGGCCTCATCACAAGCTTCCGAACAAGGTATAGTTTGTGCAGAACTGCCCAGGTTAAGGTACCTTTAGACCGCGATATACGAAGTTCGTGTCGCGGGCGCTTGCAGGCATTGCTGTATAGACTGACTGCACATAGGGGTACTACTGGCATTGATGCGCTAAATCTTGAATTTTCTCCGCAACTGCTGGGTTCAGGACCTGTCCTTTTGCCAGCTTGTGGGCCTCATCACAAGCTTCCGAACAAGGTATAGTTTGTGCAGAACTGCCCAGGTTAAGGTACCTTTAGACCGCGATATACGAAGTTCGTGTCGCGGGCGCTTGCAGGCATTGCTGTATAGACTGACTGCACATAGGGGTACTACTGGCATTGATGCGCTAAATCTTGAATTTTCTCCGCAACTGCTGGGTTTCAGGACCTGTCCTTTTGCCAGCTTGTGGGCCTCATCACAAGCTTCCGAACAAGGTATAGTTTGTGCAGAACTGCCCAGGTTAAGGTACCTTTAGACCGCGATATACGAAGTTCGTGTCGCGGGCGCTTGCAGGCATTGCTGTATAGACTGACTGCACATAGGTACTACTGGCATTGATGCGCTAAATCTTGAATTTTCTCCGCAACTGCTGGGTTTCAGGACCTGTCCTTTTGCCAGCTTGTGGGCCTCATCACAAGCTTCCGAACAAGGTATAGTTTGTGCAGAACTGCCCAGGTTAAGGTACCTTTAGACCGCGATATACGAAGTTCGTGTCGCGGGCGCTTGCAGGCATTGCTGTATAGACTGACTGCACATAGGGGTACTACTGGCATTGATGCGCTAAATCTTGAATTTTCTCCGCAACTGCTGGGTTTCAGGACCTGTCCTTTTGCCAGCTTGTGGGCCTCATCACAAGCTTCCGAACAAGGTATAGTTTGTGCAGAACTGCCCAGGTTAAGGTACCTTTAGACCGCGATATACGAAGTTCGTGTCGCGGGCGCTTGCAGGCATTGCTGTATAGACTGACTGCACATAGGGGTACTACTGGCATTGATGCGCTAAATCTTGAATTTTCTCCGCAACTGCTGGGTTTCAGGACCTGTCCTTTTGCCAGCTTGTGGGCCTCATCACAAGCTTCCGAACAAGGTATAGTTTGTGCAGAACTGCCCAGGTTAAGGTACCTTTAGACCGCGATATACGAAGTTCGTGTCGCGGGCGCTTGCAGGCATTGCTGTATAGACTGACTGCACATAGGGGTACTACTGGCATTGATGCGCTAAATCTTGAATTTTCTCCGCAACTGCTGGGTTTCAGGACCTGTCCTTTTGCCAGCTTGTGGGCCTCATCACAAGCTTCCGAACAAGGTATAGTTTGTGCAGAACTGCCCAGGTTAAGGTACCTTTAGACCGCGATATACGAAGTTCGTGTCGCGGGCGCTTGCAGGCATTGCTGTATAGACTGACTGCACATAGGGGTACTACTGGCATTGATGCGCTAAATCTTAATTTTCTCCGCAACTGCTGGGTTTCAGGACCTGTCCTTTTGCCAGCTTGTGGGCCTCATCACAAGCTTCCGAACAAGGTATAGTTTGTGCAGAACTGCCCAGGTTAAGGTACCTTTAGACCGCGATATACGAAGTTCGTGTCGCGGGCGCTTGCAGGCATTGCTGTATAGACTGACTGCACATAGGGGTACTACTGGCATTGATGCGCTAAATCTTGAATTGTTCTCCGCAACTGCTGGGTTTCAGGACCTGTCCTTTTGCCAGCTTGTGGGCCTCATCACAAGCTTCCGAACAAGGTATAGTTTGTGCAGAACTGCCCAGGTTAAGGTACCTTTAGACCGCGATATACGAAGTTCGTGTCGCGGGCGCTTGCAGGCATTGCTGTATAGACTGACTGCACATAGGGGTACTACTGGCATTGATGCGCTAAATCTTGAATTTTCTCCGCAACTGCTGGGTTTCAGGACCTGTCCTTTTGCCAGCTTGTGGGCCTCATCACAAGCTTCCGAACAAGGTATAGTTTGTGCAGAACTGCCCAGGTTAAGGTACCTTTAGACCGCGATATACGAAGTTCGTGTCGCGGGCGCTTGCAGGCATTGCTGTATAGACTGACTGCACATAGGGGTACTACTGGCATTGATGCGCTAAATCTTGAATTTTCTCCGCAACTGCTGGGTTTCAGGACCTGTCCTTTTGCCAGCTTGTGGGCCTCATCACAAGCTTCCGAACAAGGTATAGTTTGTGCAGAACTGCCCAGGTTAAGGTACCTTTAGACCGCGATATACGAAGTTCGTGTCGCGGGCGCTTGCAGGCATTGCTGTATAGACTGACTGCACATAGGGGTACTACTGGCATTGATGCGCTAAATCTTGAATTTTCTCCGCAACTGCTGGTTTCAGGACCTGTCCTTTTGCCAGCTTGTGGGCCTCATCACAAGCTTCCGAACAAGGTATAGTTTGTGCAGAACTGCCCAGGTTAAGGTACCTTTAGACCGCGATATACGAAGTTCGTGTCGCGGGCGCTTGCAGGCATTGCTGTATAGACTGACTGCACATAGGTGTACTACTGGCATTGATGCGCTAAATCTTGAATTTTCTCCGCAACTGCTGGGTTTCAGGACCTGTCCTTTTGCCAGCTTGTGGGCCTCATCACAAGCTTCCGAACAAGGTATAGTTTGTGCAGAACTGCCCAGGTTAAGGTACCTTTAGACCGCGATATACGAAGTTCGTGTCGCGGGCGCTTGCAGGCATTGCTGTATAGACTGACTGCACATAGGGGTACTACTGGCATTGATGCGCTAAATCTTGAATTTTCTCCGCAACTGCTGGGTTTCAGGACCTGTCCTTTTGCCAGCTTGTGGGCCTCATCACAAGCTTCCGAACAAGGTATAGTTTGTGCAGAACTGCCCAGGTTAAGGTACCTTTAGACCGCGATATACGAAGTTCGTGTCGCGGGCGCTTGCAGGCATTGCTGTATAGACTGACTGCACATAGGGGTACTACTGGCATTGATGCGCTAAATCTTGAATTTTCTCCGCAACTGCTGGGTTTCAGGACCTGTCCTTTTGCCAGCTTGTGGGCCTCATCACAAGCTTCCGAACAAGGTATAGTTTGTGCAGAACTGCCCAGGTTAAGGTACCTTTAGACCGCGATATACGAAGTTCGTGTCGCGGGCGCTTGCAGGCATTGCTGTATAGACTGACTGCACATAGGGGTACTACTGGCATTGATGCGCTAAATCTTAATTTTCTCCGCAACTGCTGGGTTTCAGGACCTGTCCTTTTGCCAGCTTGTGGGCCTCATCACAAGCTTCCGAACAAGGTATAGTTTGTGCAGAACTGCCCAGGTTAAGGTACCTTTAGACCGCGATATACGAAGTTCGTGTCGCGGGCGCTTGCAGGCATTGCTGTATAGACTGACTGCACATAGGGGTACTACTGGCATTGATGCGCTAAATCTTGAATTTTCTCCGCAACTGCTGGGTTTCAGGACCTGTCCTTTTGCCAGCTTGTGGGCCTCATCACAAGCTTCCGAACAAGGTATAGTTTGTGCAGAACTGCCCAGGTTAAGGTACCTTTAGACCGCGATATACGAAGTTCGTGTCGCGGGCGCTTGCAGGCATTGCTGTATAGACTGACTGCACATAGGGGTACTACTGGCATTGATGCGCTAAATCTTGAATTTTCTCCGCAACTGCTGGGTTTCAGGACCTGTCCTTTTGCCAGCTTGTGGGCCTCATCACAAGCTTCCGAACAAGGTATAGTTTGTGCAGAACTGCCCAGGTTAAGGTACCTTTAGACCGCGATATACGAAGTTCGTGTCGCGGGCGCTTGCAGGCATTGCTGTATAGACTGACTGCACATAGGGGTACTACTGGCATTGATGCGCTAAATCTTGAATTTTCTCCGCAACTGCTGGGTTTCAGGACCTGTCCTTTTGCCAGCTTGTGGGCCTCATCACAAGCTTCCGAACAAGGTATAGTTTGTGCAGAACTGCCCAGGTTAAGGTACCTTTAGACCGCGATATACGAAGTTCGTGTCGCGGGCGCTTGCAGGCATTGCTGTATAGACTGACTGCACATAGGGGTACTACTGGCATTGATGCGCTAAATCTTGAATTTTCTCCGCAACTGCTGGGTTTCAGGACCTGTCCTTTTGCCAGCTTGTGGGCCTCATCACAAGCTTCCGAACAAGGTATAGTTTGTGCAGAACTGCCCAGGTTAAGGTACCTTTAGACCGCGATATACGAAGTTCGTGTCGCGGGCGCTTGCAGGCATTGCTGTATAGACTGACTGCACATAGGGGTACTACTGGCATTGATGCGCTAAATCTTGAATTTTCTCCGCAACTGCTGGGTTTCAGGACCTGTCCTTTTGCCAGCTTGTGGGCCTCATCACAAGCTTCCGAACAAGGTATAGTTTGTGCAGAACTGCCCAGGTTAAGGTACCTTTAGACCGCGATATACGAAGTTCGTGTCGCGGGCGCTTGCAGGCATTGCTGTATAGACTGACTGCACATAGGGGTACTACTGGCATTGATGCGCTAAATCTTGAATTTTCTCCGCAACTGCTGGGTTTCAGGACCTGTCCTTTTGCCAGCTTGTGGGCCTCATCACAAGCTTCCGAACAAGGTATAGTTTGTGCAGAACTGCCCAGGTTAAGGTACCTTTAGACCGCGATATACGAAGTTCGTGTCGCGGGCGCTTGCAGGCATTGCTGTATAGACTGACTGCACATAGGGGTACTACTGGCATTGATGCGCTAAATCTTAATTTTCTCCGCAACTGCTGGGTTTCAGGACCTGTCCTTTTGCCAGCTTGTGGGCCTCATCACAAGCTTCCGAACAAGGTATAGTTTGTGCAGAACTGCCCAGGTTAAGGTACCTTTAGACCGCGATATACGAAGTTCGTGTCGCGGGCGCTTGCAGGCATTGCTGTATAGACTGACTGCACATAGGGGTACTACTGGCATTGATGCGCTAAATCTTGAATTTCTCCGCAACTGCTGGGTTTCAGGACCTGTCCTTTTGCCAGCTTGTGGGCCTCATCACAAGCTTCCGAACAAGGTATAGTTTGTGCAGAACTGCCCAGGTTAAGGTACCTTTAGACCGCGATATACGAAGTTCGTGTCGCGGGCGCTTGCAGGCATTGCTGTATAGACTGACTGCACATAGGGGTACTACTGGCATTGATGCGCTAAATCTTGAATTTTCTCCGCAACTGCTGGGTTTCAGGACCTGTCCTTTTGCCAGCTTGTGGGCCTCATCACAAGCTTCCGAACAAGGTATAGTTTGTGCAGAACTGCCCAGGTTAAGGTACCTTTAGACCGCGATATACGAAGTTCGTGTCGCGGGCGCTTGCAGGCATTGCTGTATAGACTGACTGCACATAGGGGTACTACTGGCATTGATGCGCTAAATCTTGAATTTTCTCCGCAACTGCTGGGTTTCAGGACCTGTCCTTTTGCCAGCTTGTGGGCCTCATCACAAGCTTCCGAACAAGGTATAGTTTGTGCAGAACTGCCCAGGTTAAGGTACCTTTAGACCGCGATATACGAAGTTCGTGTCGCGGGCGCTTGCAGGCATTGCTGTATAGACTGACTGCACATAGGGGTACTACTGGCATTGATGCGCTAAATCTTGAATTTTCTCCGCAACTGCTGGGTTTCAGGACCTGTCCTTTTGCCAGCTTGTGGGCCTCATCACAAGCTTCCGAACAAGGTATAGTTTGTGCAGAACTGCCCAGGTTAAGGTACCTTTAGACCGCGATATACGAAGTTCGTGTCGCGGGCGCTTGCAGGCATTGCTGTATAGACTGACTGCACATAGGGGTACTACTGGCATTGATGCGCTAAATCTTGAATTTTCTCCGCAACTGCTGGGTTTCAGGACCTGTCCTTTTGCCAGCTTGTGGGCCTCATCACAAGCTTCCGAACAAGGTATAGTTTGTGCAGAACTGCCCAGGTTAAGGTACCTTTAGACCGCGATATACGAAGTTCGTGTCGCGGGCGCTTGCAGGCATTGCTGTATAGACTGACTGCACATAGGGGTACTACTGGCATTGATGCGCTAAATCTTGAATTTTCTCCGCAACTGCTGGGTTTCAGGACCTGTCCTTTTGCCAGCTTGTGGGCCTCATCACAAGCTTCCGAACAAGGTATAGTTTGTGCAGAACTGCCCAGGTTAAGGTACCTTTAGACCGCGATATACGAAGTTCGTGTCGCGGGCGCTTGCAGGCATTGCTGTATAGACTGACTGCACATAGGGGTACTACTGGCATTGATGCGCTAAATCTTGAATTTTCTCCGCAACTGCTGGGTTTCAGGACCTGTCCTTTTGCCAGCTTGTGGGCCTCATCACAAGCTTCCGAACAAGGTATAGTTTGTGCAGAACTGCCCAGGTTAAGGTACCTTTAGACCGCGATATACGAAGTTCGTGTCGCGGGCGCTTGCAGGCATTGCTGTATAGACTGACTGCACATAGGGGTACTACTGGCATTGATGCGCTAAATCTTGAATTTCTCCGCAACTGCTGGGTTTCAGGACCTGTCCTTTTGCCAGCTTGTGGGCCTCATCACAAGCTTCCGAACAAGGTATAGTTTGTGCAGAACTGCCCAGGTTAAGGTACCTTTAGACCGCGATATACGAAGTTCGTGTCGCGGGCGCTTGCAGGCATTGCTGTATAGACTGACTGCACATAGGGGTACTACTGGCATTGATGCGCTAAATCTTGAATTTTCTCCGCAACTGCTGGGTTTCAGGACCTGTCCTTTTGCCAGCTTGTGGGCCTCATCACAAGCTTCCGAACAAGGTATAGTTTGTGCAGAACTGCCCAGGTTAAGGTACCTTTAGACCGCGATATACGAAGTTCGTGTCGCGGGCGCTTGCAGGCATTGCTGTATAGACTGACTGCACATAGGGGTACTACTGGCATTGATGCGCTAAATCTTGAATTTTCTCCGCAACTGCTGGGTTTCAGGACCTGTCCTTTTGCCAGCTTGTGGGCCTCATCACAAGCTTCCGAACAAGGTATAGTTTGTGCAGAACTGCCCAGGTTAAGGTACCTTTAGACCGCGATATACGAAGTTCGTGTCGCGGGCGCTTGCAGGCATTGCTGTATAGACTGACTGCACATAGGGGTACTACTGGCATTGATGCGCTAAATCTTGAATTTTCTCCGCAACTGCTGGGTTTCAGGACCTGTCCTTTTGCCAGCTTGTGGGCCTCATCACAAGCTTCCGAACAAGGTATAGTTTGTGCAGAACTGCCCAGGTTAAGGTACCTTTAGACCGCGATATACGAAGTTCGTGTCGCGGCGCTTGCAGGCATTGCTGTATAGACTGACTGCACATAGGGGTACTACTGGCATTGATGCGCTAAATCTTGAATTTTCTCCGCAACTGCTGGTTTCAGGACCTGTCCTTTTGCCAGCTTGTGGGCCTCATCACAAGCTTCCGAACAAGGTATAGTTTGTGCAGAACTGCCCAGGTTAAGGTACCTTTAGACCGCGATATACGAAGTTCGTGTCGCGGGCGCTTGCAGGCATTGCTGTATAGACTGACTGCACATAGGGGTACTACTGGCATTGATGCGCTAAATCTTGAATTTTCTCCGCAACTGCTGGGTTTCAGGACCTGTCCTTTTGCCAGCTTGTGGGCCTCATCACAAGCTTCCGAACAAGGTATAGTTTGTGCAGAACTGCCCAGGTTAAGGTACCTTTAGACCGCGATATACGAAGTTCGTGTCGCGGGCGCTTGCAGGCATTGCTGTATAGACTGACTGCACATAGGGGTACTACTGGCATTGATGCGCTAAATCTTGAATTTTCTCCGCAACTGCTGGGTTTCAGGACCTGTCCTTTTGCCAGCTTGTGGGCCTCATCACAAGCTTCCGAACAAGGTATAGTTTGTGCAGAACTGCCCAGGTTAAGGTACCTTTAGACCGCGATATACGAAGTTCGTGTCGCGGGCGCTTGCAGGCATTGCTGTATAGACTGACTGCACATAGGGGTACTACTGGCATTGATGCGCTAAATCTTGAATTTTCTCCGCAACTGCTGGGTTTCAGGACCTGTCCTTTTGCCAGCTTGTGGGCCTCATCACAAGCTTCCGAACAAGGTATAGTTTGTGCAGAACTGCCCAGGTTAAGGTACCTTTAGACCGCGATATACGAAGTTCGTGTCGCGGGCGCTTGCAGGCATTGCTGTATAGACTGACTGCACATAGGGGTACTACTGGCATTGATGCGCTAAATCTTGAATTTTCTCCGCAACTGCTGGGTTTCAGGACCTGTCCTTTTGCCAGCTTGTGGGCCTCATCACAAGCTTCCGAACAAGGTATAGTTTGTGCAGAACTGCCCAGGTTAAGGTACCTTTAGACCGCGATATACGAAGTTCGTGTCGCGGGCGCTTGCAGGCATTGCTGTATAGACTGACTGCACATAGGGGTACTACTGGCATTGATGCGCTAAATCTTGAATTTTCTCCGCAACTGCTGGGTTTCAGGACCTGTCCTTTTGCCAGCTTGTGGGCCTCATCACAAGCTTCCGAACAAGGTATAGTTTGTGCAGAACTGCCCAGGTTAAGGTACCTTTAGACCGCGATATACGAAGTTCGTGTCGCGGGCGCTTGCAGGCATTGCTGTATAGACTGACTGCACATAGGGTACTACTGGCATTGATGCGCTAAATCTTGAATTTTCTCCGCAACTGCTGGGTTTCAGGACCTGTCCTTTTGCCAGCTTGTGGGCCTCATCACAAGCTTCCGAACAAGGTATAGTTTGTGCAGAACTGCCCAGGTTAAGGTACCTTTAGACCGCGATATACGAAGTTCGTGTCGCGGGCGCTTGCAGGCATTGCTGTATAGACTGACTGCACATAGGGGTACTACTGGCATTGATGCGCTAATCTTGAATTTTCTCCGCAACTGCTGGGTTTCAGGACCTGTCCTTTTGCCAGCTTGTGGGCCTCATCACAAGCTTCCGAACAAGGTATAGTTTGTGCAGAACTGCCCAGGTTAAGGTACCTTTAGACCGCGATATACGAAGTTCGTGTCGCGGGCGCTTGCAGGCATTGCTGTATAGACTGACTGCACATAGGGGTACTACTGGCATTGATGCGCTAAATCTTGAATTTTCTCCGCAACTGCTGGGTTTCAGGACCTGTCCTTTTGCCAGCTTGTGGGCCTCATCACAAGCTTCCGAACAAGGTATAGTTTGTGCAGAACTGCCCAGGTTAAGGTACCTTTAGACCGCGATATACGAAGTTCGTGTCGCGGGCGCTTGCAGGCATTGCTGTATAGACTGACTGCACATAGGGGTACTACTGGCATTGATGCGCTAAATCTTGAATTTTTCCGCAACTGCTGGGTTTTAGGACCTGTCCTTTTGCCAGCTTGTGGGCCTCATCACAAGCTTCCGAACAAGGTATAGTTTGTGCAGAACTGCCCAGGATAAGGTACCTTTAGACCGCGATATACGAAGTTCGTGTCGCGGGCGCTTGCAGGCATTGCTGTATAGACTGACTGCACATAGGGGTACTACTGGCATTGATGCGCTAAATCTTGAATTTTCTCCGCAACTGCTGGGTTTCAGGACCTGTCCTTTTCCAGCTTGTGGCCTCATCACAAGCTTCCGAACAAGGTATAGTTTGTGCAGAACTGCCCAGGTTAAGGTACCTTTAGACCGCGATATACGAAGTTCGTGTCGCGGCGCTTGCAGGCATTGCTGTTATAGACTGACTGCACATAGGGGTACTACTGGCATTGATGCGCTAAATCTTGATTTTCTCCGCAACTGCTGGGTTTCAGGACCTGTCCTTTTGCCAGCTTGTGGGCCTCATCACAAGCTTCCGAACAAGGTATAGTTTGTGCAGAACTGCCCAGGTTAAGGTACCTTTAGACCGCGATATACGAAGTTCGTGTCGCGGGCGCTTGCAGGCATTGCTGTATAGACTGACTGCACATAGGGGTACTACTGGCATTGATGCGCTAAATCTTAATTTTCTCCGCAACTGCTGGGTTTCAGGACCTGTCCTTTTTGCCATATACAGCGATATACGAAGTTCGTGTCTCAGGGCGCTTGCAGGCATTGCTGTTAGACTGACTGCACATAGGGGTACTACTGGCATTGATGCGCTAAATCTTGAATTTTCTCCGCAACTGCTGGGTTTCAGGACCTGTCCTTTTGCCAGCTTGTGGGCCTCATCACAAGCTTCCGAACAAGGTATAGTTTGTGCAGAACTGCCCAGGTTAAGGTACCTTTAGACCGCGATATACGAAGTTCGTGTCGCGGGCGCTTGCAGGCATTGCTGTATAGACTGACTGCACATAGGGTACTACTGGCATTGATGCGCTAAATCTTGATTTTCTCCGCAACTGCTGGGTTTCAGGACCTGTCCTTTTGCCAGCTTGTGGGCCTCATCACAAGCTTCCGAACAAGGTATAGTTTGTGCAGAACTGCCCAGGTTAAGGTACCTTTAGACCGCGATATACGAAGTTCGTGTCGCGGGCGCTTGCAGGCATTGCTGTATAGACTGACTGCACATAGGGTACTACTGGCATTGATGCGCTAAATCTTGAATTTTCTCCGCAACTGCTGGGTTTCAGGACCTGTCCTTTTGCCAGCTTGTGGCCTCATCACAAGCTTCCGAACAAGGTATAGTTTGTGCAGAACTGCCCAGGTTAAGGTACCTTTAGACCGCGATATACGAAGTTCGTGTCGCGGGCGCTTGCAGGCATTGCTGTTAGACTGACTGCACATAGGGGTACTACTGGCATTGATGCGCTAAATCTTGAATTTTCTCCGCAACTGCTGGGTTTCAGGACCTGTCCTTTTGCCAGCTTGTGGGCCTCATCACAAGCTTCCGAACAAGGTATAGTTTGTGCAGAACTGCCCAGGTTAAGGTACCTTTAGACCGCGATATACGAAGTTCGTGTCGCGGGCGCTTGCAGGCATTGCTGTATAGACTGACTGCACATAGGGGTACTACTGGCATTGATGCGCTAAATCTTGATTTTCTCCGCAACTGCTGGTTTCAGGACCTGTCCTTTTGCCAGCTTGTGGGCCTCATCACAAGCTTCCGAACAAGGTATAGTTTGTGCAGAACTGCCCAGGTTAAGGTACCTTTAGACCGCGATATACGAAGTTCGTGTCGCGGGCGCTTGCAGGCATTGCTGTATAGACTGACTGCACATAGGGGTACTACTGGCATTGATGCGCTAAATCTTGAATTTTCTCCGCAACTGCTGGGTTTCAGGACCTGTCCTTTTGCCAGCTTGTGGGCCTCATCACAAGCTTCCGAACAAGGTATAGTTTGTGCAGAACTGCCCAGGTTAGGTACCTTTAGACCGCGATATACGAAGTTCGTGTCGCGGGCGCTTGCAGGCATTGCTGTATAGACTGACTGCACATAGGGGTACTACTGGCATTGATGCGCTAAATCTTGAATTTTCTCCGCAACTGCTGGGTTTCAGGACCTGTCCTTTTGCCAGCTTGTGGGCCTCATCACAAGCTTCCGAACAAGGTATAGTTTGTGCAGAACTGCCCAGGTTAAGGTACCTTTAGACCGCGATATACGAAGTTCGTGTCGCGGGCGCTTGCAGGCATTGCTGTATAGACTGACTGCACATAGGGGTACTACTGGCATTGATGCGCTAAATCTTGAATTTTCTCCGCAACTGCTGGGTTTCAGGACCTGTCCTTTTGCCAGCTTGTGGGCCTCATCACAAGCTTCCGAACAAGGTATAGTTTGTGCAGAACTGCCCAGGTTAAGGTACCTTTAGACCGCGATATACGAAGTTCGTGTCGCGGGCGCTTGCAGGCATTGCTGTATAGACTGACTGCACATAGGGGTACTACTGGCATTGATGCGCTAAATCTTGAATTTTCTCTCCGCACTGCTGGGTTTCAGGACCTGTCCTTTTGCCAGCTTGTGGCCTCATCACAAGCTTCCGAACAAGGTATAGTTTGTGCAGAACTGCCCAGGTTAAGGTACCTTTAGACCGCGATATACGAAGTTCGTGTCGCGGGCGCTTGCAGGCATTGCTGTTAGACTGACTGCACATAGGGGTACTACTGGCATTGATGCGCTAAATCTTGAATTTTCTCCGCAACTGGGTTTCAGGACCTGTCCTTTTGCCAGCTTGTGGGCCTCATCACAAGCTTCCGAACAAGGTATAGTTTGTGCAGAACTGCCCAGGTTAAGGTACCTTTAGACCGCGATATACGAAGTTCGTGTCGCGGGCGCTTGCAGGCATTGCTGTATAGACTGACTGCACATAGGGGTACTACTGGCATTGATGCGCTAAATCTTGAATTTTCTCCGCAACTGCTGGGTTTCAGGACCTGTCCTTTTGCCAGCTTGTGGGCCTCATCACAAGCTTCCGAACAAGGTATAGTTTGTGCAGAACTGCCCAGGTTAAGGTACCTTTAGACCGCGATATACGAAGTTCGTGTCGCGGGCGCTTGCAGGCATTGCTGTATAGACTGACTGCACATAGGGGTACTACTGGCATTGATGCGCTAAATCTTGAATTTTCTCCGCAACTGCTGGGTTTCAGGACCTGTCCTTTTGCCAGCTTGTGGGCCTCATCACAAGCTTCCGAACAAGGTATAGTTTGTGCAGAACTGCCCAGGTTAAGGTACCTTTAGACCGCGATATACGAAGTTCGTGTCGCGGGCGCTTGCAGGCATTGCTGTTAGACTGACTGCACATAGGGGTACTACTGGCATTGATGCGCTAAATCTTGAATTTTCTCCGCAACTGCTGGGTTTCAGGACCTGTCCTTTTGCCAGCTTGTGGGCCTCATCACAAGCTTCCGAACAAGGTATAGTTTGTGCAGAACTGCCCAGGTTAAGGTACCTTTAGACCGCGATATACGAAGTTCGTGTCGCGGGCGCTTGCAGGCATTGCTGTATAGACTGACTGCACATGGGGTACTACTGGCATTGATGCGCTAAATCTTGAATTTTCTCCGCAACTGCTGGGTTTCAGGACCTGTCCTTTTGCCAGCTTGTGGCCTCATCACAAGCTTCCGAACAAGGTATAGTTTGTGCAGAACTGCCCAGGTTAAGGTACCTTTAGACCGCGATATACGAAGTTCGTGTCGCGGGCGCTTGCAGGCATTGCTGTATAGACTGACTGCACATAGGGGTACTACTGGCATTGATGCGCTAAATCTTGAATTTTCTCCGCAACTGCTGGGTTTCAGGACCTGTCCTTTTGCCAGCTTGTGGGCCTCATCACAAGCTTCCGAACAAGGTATAGTTTGTGCAGAACTCCCAGGTTAAGGTACCTTTAGACCGCGATATACGAAGTTCGTGTCGCGGGCGCTTGCAGGCATTGCTGTTAGACTGACTGCACATAGGGGTACTACTGGCATTGATGCGCTAAATCTTGAATTTTCTCCGCAACTGCTGGGTTTCAGGACCTGTCCTTTTGCCAGCTTGTGGGCCTCATCACAAGCTTCCGAACAAGGTATAGTTTGTGCAGAACTGCCCAGGTTAAGGTACCTTTAGACCGCGATATACGAAGTTCGTGTCGCGGGCGCTTGCAGGCATTGCTGTATAGACTGACTGCACATAGGGGTACTACTGGCATTGATGCGCTAATCTTGAATTTTCTCCGCAACTGCTGGGTTTCAGGACCTGTCCTTTTGCCAGCTTGTGGGCCTCATCACAAGCTTCCGAACAAGGTATAGTTTGTGCAGAACTCCCAGGTTAAGGTACCTTTAGACCGCGATATACGAAGTTCGTGTCGCGGGCGCTTGCAGGCATTGCTGTATAGACTGACTGCACATAGGGGTACTACTGGCATTGATGCGCTAAATCTTAAATTTTCTCCGCAACTGCTGGGTTTCAGGACCTGTCCTTTTGCCAGCTTGTGGGCCTCATCACAAGCTTCCGAACAAGGTATAGTTTGTGCAGAACTGCCCAGGTTAAGGTACCTTTAACCGCGATATACGAAGTTCGTGTCGCGGGCGCTTGCAGGCATTGCTGTATAGACTGACTGCACATAGGGGTACTACTGGCATTGATGCGCTAAATCTTGAATTTTCTCCGCAACTGCTGTTTCAGGACCTGTCCTTTTGCCAGCTTGTGGGCCTCATCACAAGCTTCCGAACAAGGTATAGTTTGTGCAGAACTGCCCAGGTTAAGGTACCTTTAGACCGCGATATACGAAGTTCGTGTCGCGGGCGCTTGCAGGCATTGCTGTATAGACTGACTGCACATAGGGGTACTACTGGCATTGATGCGCTAAATCTTGAATTTTCTCCGCAACTGCTGGGTTTCAGGACCTGTCCTTTTGCCAGCTTGTGGGCCTCATCACAAGCTTCCGAACAAGGTATAGTTTGTGCAGAACTGCCCAGGTTAAGGTACCTTTAGACCGCGATATACGAAGTTCGTGTCGCGGGCGCTTGCAGGCATTGCTGTTAGACTGACTGCACATAGGGGTACTACTGGCATTGATGCGCTAAATCTTGAATTTTCTCCGCAACTGCTGGGTTTCAGGACCTGTCCTTTTGCCAGCTTGTGGGCCTCATCACAAGCTTCCGAACAAGGTATAGTTTGTGCAGAACTGCCCAGGTTAAGGTACCTTTAGACCGCGATATACGAAGTTCGTGTCGCGGCGCTTGCAGGCATTGCTGTATAGACTGACTGCACATAGGGGTACTACTGGCATTGATGCGCTAATCTTGAATTTTCTCCGCACTGCTGGTTTCAGGACCTGTCCTTTTGCCAGCTTGTGGGCCTCATCACAAGCTTCCGCAAACAAGGTATAATTACGAAGTTCGTATCGGCGGTCGCGCTTGCAGGCATTGCTGTATAGACTGACTGCACATAGGGGTACTACTGGCATTGATGCGCTATATCTTAAATTTTCTCCGCACTGCTGGTTTCAGGACCTGTCCTTTTGCCAGCTTGTGGGCCTCATCACAAGCTTCCGAACAAGGTATAGTTTGTGCAGAACTGCCCAGGTTAAGGTACCTTTAGACCGCGATATACGAAGTTCGTGTCGCGGGCGCTTGCAGGCATTGCTGTATAGACTGACTGCACATAGGGGTACTACTGGCATTGATGCGCTAAATCTTGAATTTTCTCCGCAACTGCTGGGTTTCAAGACCTGTCCTTTTTGCCAGCTTGTTGGCCTCATCACAAGCTTCCGAACAAGGTATAGTTTGTGCAAACTTCCCAGGTTAAGGTACCTTTAGACCGCGATATACGAAGTTCGTGTCGCGGGCGCTTGCAGGCATTGCTGTATAGACTGACTGCACATAGGGGTACTACTGGCATTGATGCGCTATATCTTGATTTTTCTCCGCAACTGCTGGGTTTCAAGACCTGTCCTTTTGCCAGCTTGTGGCCTCATCACAAGCTTCCGAACAAGGTATAGTTTGTGCAGAACTGCCCAGGTTAAGGTACCTTTAGACCGCGATATACGAAGTTCGTGTCGCGGGCGCTGCAGCATTGCTGTATAGACTGACTGCACATAAGGGGTACTACTGGCATTGACGAAGTTCGTGTCGCGGGCGCTTGCAGGCATGGCTGTTAGACTGACTGCACATAGGGGTACTACTGGCATTGATGCGCTATATCTTGATTTTCTCCGCAAGTACTGGTTTCAGACCTGTCCTTTTGCCAGCTTGTGGCCTCATCACAAGCTTCCGAACAAGGTATAGTTTGTGCAGAACTTCCCAGGTTAAGGTACCTTTAGACCGCGATATACGAAGTTCGTGTCGCGGGCGCTTGCAGGCATTGCTGTTAGACTGACTGCACATAGGGTACTACTGGCATTGATGCGCTATATCTTGAATTTTCTCCGCAAGTACTGGTTTCAGAACCTGTCCTTTTGCCAGCTTGTTGGCCTCATCACAAGCTTCCGAACAAGGTATAGTTTGTGCAGAACTTCCAGGTTAAGGTACCTTTAGACCGCGATATACGAAGTTCGTGTCGCGGGCGCTTGCAGGCATTGCTGTTAGACTGACTGCACATAGGGGTACTACTGGCATTGATGCGCTATATCTTGAATTTTCTCCGCAAGTACTGGTTTCAAGACCTGTCCTTTTGCCAGCTTGTTGGCCTGATCACAAGCTTCCGAACAAGGTATAGTTTGTGCAGAACTTCCCAGGTTAAGGTACCTTTAGACCGCGATATACGAAGTTCGTGTCGCGGGCGCTTGCAGGCATGGCTGTTAGACTGACTGCACATAGGGGTACTACTGGCATTGATGCGCTATATCTTAAATTTTCTCCGCAACTACTGGGTTTCAAGACCTGTCCTTTTGCCAGCTTGTTGGCCTCATCACAAGCTTCCGAACAAGGTATAGTTTGTGCAGAACTTCCCAGGTTAAGGTACCGTTAGACCGCGATATACGAAGTTCGTGTCGCGGGCGCTTGCAGGCATTGCTGTTAGACTGACTGCACATAGGGGTACTACTGGCATTGATGCGCTATATCTTGAATTTTCTCCGCAAGTACTGGGTTTCAGACCTGTCCTTTTGCCAGCTTGTTGGCCTCATCACAAGCTTCCGAACAAGGTATAGTTTGTGCAGAACTTCCCAGGTTAAGGTACCGTTAGGCCGCGATATACGAAGTTCGTGTCGCGGGCGCTTGCAGGCATGGCTGTTAGACTGACTGCACATAGGGGTACTACTGGCATTGATGCGCTATATCTTAAATTTTCTCCGCAAGTAACTGGGTTTCAAGACCTGTCCTTTTGCCAGCTTGTTGGCCTGATCACAAGCTTCCGAACAAGGTATAGTTTGTGCAGAACTTCCCAGGTTAAGGTACCGTTAGACCGCGATATACGAAGTTCGTGTCGCGGGCGCTTGCAGGCATGGCTGTTAGACTGACTGCACATAGGGGTACTACTGGCATTGATGCGCTATATCTTGAATTTTCTCTCCGCAAGTACTGGGTTTCAAGACCTGTCCTTTTGCCAGCTTGTTGGCCTGATCACAAGCTTCCGAACAAGGTATAGTTTGTGCAGAACTTCCCAGGTTAAGGTACCGTTAGACCGCGATATACGAAGTTCGTGTCGCGGGCGGGCGCTTGCAGCATGGCTGTTAGACTGACTGCACATAGGGTACTACTGGCATTGATGCGCTATATCTTGAATTTTCTCCGCAAGTACTGGTTTCAAGACCTGTCCTTTTGCCAGCTTGTTGGCCTGATCACAAGCTTCCGAACAAGGTATAGTTTGTGCAGAACTTCCCAGGTTAAGGTACCGTTAGACCGCGATATACGAAGTTCGTGTCGCGGGCGCTTGCAGGCATTGCTGTTAGACTGACTGCACATAGGGGTACTACTGGCATTGATGCGCTATATCTTGAATTTTCTCCGCAGTACTGGTTTCAAGACCTGTCCTTTTGCCAGCTTGTTGGCCGATCACAAGCTTCCGAACAAGGTATAGTTTGTGCAGAACTTCCCAGGTTAAGGTACCGTTAGACCGCGATATACGAAGTTCGTGTCGCGGGCGCTTGCAGGCATTGCTGTTAGACTGACTGCACATAGGGGTACTACTGGCATTGATGCGCTATATCTTGAATTTTCTCCGCAAGTACTGGTTTCAAGACCTGTCCTTTTGCCAGCTTGTTGGCCTGATCACAAGCTTCCGAACAAGGTATAGTTTGTGCAGAACTTCCCAGGTTAAGGTACCGTTAGACCGCGATATACGAAGTTCGTGTCGCGGGCGCTTGCAGGCATTGCTGTTAGACTGACTGCACATAGGGGTACTACTGGCATTGATGCGCTATATCTTGAATTTTCTCCGCAAGTACTGGGTTTCAAGACCTGTCCTTTTGCCAGCTTGTTGGCCTCATCACAAGCTTCCGAACAAGGTATAGTTTGTGCAGAACTTCCCAGGTTAAGGTACCTTTAGACCGCGATATACGAAGTTCGTGTCGCGGGCGCTTGCAGGCATGGCTGTTAGACTGACTGCACATAGGGGTACTACTGGCATTGATGCGCTATATCTTGAATTTTCTCCGCAATACTGGTTTCAAGACCTGTCCTTTTGCCAGCTTGTTGGCCTCATCACAAGCTTCCGAACAAGGTATAGTTTGTGCAGAACTTCCCAGGTTAAGGTACCGTTAGACCGCGATATACGAAGTTCGTGTCGCGGGCGCTTGCAGGCATGCTGTTAGACTGACTGCACATAGGGTACTACTGGCATTGATGCGCTATATCTTGAATTTTCTCCGCAAGTACTGGGTTTCAAGACCTGTCCTTTTGCCAGCTTGTTGGCCTGATCACAAGCTTCCGAACAAGGTATAGTTTGTGCAGAACTTCTCAGGTAAGGTACCGTTAGCCGCGATATACGAAGTTCGTGTCGCGGCGCTTGCAGGCATGGCTGTTAGACTGACTGCACATAGGGGTACTATACTGGCATTGATGCGCTATATCTTAAATTTTCTCCGCAAGTACTGGGTTTCAAGACCTGTCCTTTTGCCAGCTTGTTGGCCTGATCACAAGCTTCCGAACAAGGTATAGTTTGTGCAGAACTTCCCAGGTTAAGGTACCGTTAGACGCGATATACGAAGTTCGTGTCGCGGGCGCTTGCAGGCATTGCTGTTAGACTGACTGCACATAGGGGTACTACTGGCATTGATGCGCTATATCTTGAATTTTCTCCGCAAGTACTGGTTTCAAGACCTGTCCTTTTGCCAGCTTGTTGGCCTCATCACAAGCTTCCGAACAAGGTATAGTTTGTGCAGAACTTCCCAGGTTAAGGTACCTTTAGACCGCGATATACGAAGTTCGTGTCGCGGGCGCTTGCAGGCATTGCTGTTAGACTGACTGCACATAGGGGTACTACTGGCATTGATGCGCTATATCTTAAATTTTCTCCGCAAGTACTGGGTTTCAGACCTGTCCTTTTGCCAGCTTGTTGGCCTGATCACAAGCTTCCGAACAAGGTATAGTTTGTGCAGAACTTCCCAGGTTAAGGTACCGTTAGACCGCGATATACGAAGTTCGTGTCGCGGGCGCTTGCAGGCATTGCTGTTAGACTGACTGCACATAGGGTACTACTGGCATTGATGCGCTATATCTTGAATTTTCTCCGCAAGTACTGGGTTTCAAGACCTGTCCTTTTGCCAGCTTGTTGGCCTGATCACAAGCTTCCGAACAAGGTATAGTTTGTGCAGAACTTCCCAGGTTAAGGTACCGTTAGACCGCGATATACGAAGTTCGTGTCGCGGGCGCTTGCAGGCATTGCTGTTAGACTGACTGCACATAGGGGTACTACTGGCATTGATGCGCTATATCTTGAATTTTCTCCGCAAGTACTGGGTTTCAAGACCTGTCCTTTTGCCAGCTTGTTGGCCTGATCACAAGCTTCCGAACAAGGTATAGTTTGTGCAGAACTTCCCAGGTTAAGGTACCGTTAGACCGCGATATACGAAGTTCGTGTCGCGGGCGCTTGCAGGCATTGCTGTTAGACTGACTGCACATAGGGTACTACTGGCATTGATGCGCTATATCTTGAATTTTCTCCGCAAGTACTGGTTTCAAGACCTGTCCTTTTGCCAGCTTGTTGGCCTGATCACAAGCTTCCGAACAAGGTATAGTTTGTGCAGAACTTCCCAGGTTAAGGTACCGTTAGACCGCGATATACGAAGTTCGTGTCGCGGGCGCTTGCAGGCATGGCTGTTAGACTGACTGCACATAGGGGTACTACTGCATTGATGCGCTATATCTTGAATTTTCTCCGCAAGTACTGGGTTTCAAGACCTGTCCTTTTGCCAGCTTGTTGGCCTCATCACAAGCTTCCGAACAAGGTATAGTTTGTGCAGAACTTCCAGGTTAAGGTACCGTTAGGCCGCGATATACGAAGTTCGTGTCGCGGGCGCTTGCAGGCATTGCTGTTAGACTGACTGCACATAGGGGTACTACTGGCATTGATGCGCTATATCTTAAATTTTCTCCGCAAGTACTGGTTTCAAGACCTGTCCTTTTGCCAGCTTGTTGGCCTCATCACAAGCTTCCGAACAAGGTATAGTTTGTGCAGAACTTCCAGGTTAAGGTACCGTTAGCCGCGATATACGAAGTTCGTGTCGCGGGCGCTTGCAGGCATGGCTGTTAGACTGACTGCACATAGGGGTACTACTGGCATTGATGCGCTATATCTTGAATTTTCTCCGCAAGTACTGGTTTCAAGACCTGTCCTTTTGCCAGCTTGTTGGCCTCATCACAAGCTTCCGAACAAGGTATAGTTTGTGCAGAACTTCCCAGGTTAAGGTACCGTTTAGACCGCGATATACGAAGTTCGTGTCGCGGGCGCTTGCAGGCATGGCTGTTAGACTGACTGCACATAGGGTTACTACTGGCATTGATGCGCTATTCTTGAAATTTCTCCGCAAGTACTTGGTTTCAAGAACCTGTCCTTTTG